>NC_032020.1:2370061-2372471 GCF_001865875.1 Lupinus angustifolius | reverse complement strand
AGGATAGGATGAGGATGAGGATGAGGATGAGGATAGGATCAGGATGAGGATGAGAATATGATGAGGATGAGGATGAGGACAAGGATAGGATGCGGAAGCGGATAGGATGAGGATGAGGATAGGATGAGGATAAGGATGATGATGAGGAGAGGATGAGGATGAGGATGAGGATATGATGAGGATGATGATAAGATGAGGATGAGGATAGGATGAAGATGAGGACAAGGACGAGGATAGGATGAGGATGAGGACGAAGATAGGATGAGGAAGAGGATGAGGGTGAAAAGGAGGGTAGGATGCGGATGGGGATGAGGATAGGATGAGCTCGAGGATAGGATGAGGTTGAGGATAGGATGAGGATGGGGATAGGATTAGAAGGAGGAGGAGGAAGATGAGGATGAGGAGAGGATGAGGATGGGGATGAGGAGGAGGATAGGATGAGGATGAGGATGAGGAGGAGGACGAGGATGAGAATAAGATGAGGATGAGGATAAGATGAGGACGAGTATAAGATGAGGATGAGGATGAGGATGATGAAGAGGACCAAGATAGGATGAGGATAAGGATGAGGATAGGATAAGGATGAGAATATGATGAGGGTGAGGATGAGGACGAGGATAGGATGAGGAAGAGGATAGGATGAGGAGGAGGCTAGGATGAGGAGGAGGCTAGGACGAGGATGAGGATGAGGATGAGGATGAGGAGAGGATTAGGATGAGGATTAGGATATGATGAGGATGAGGACGAGGATAGGATGAGGAAGAGTGCAGATAGGATGAGGATGAGGATGATGGTCAGGATGAGGATGAGGATGAGGAGGAGGAGGAAGAGGAAGATGAGGATAGGATGAGGAAGAGGAGGAGGATAGGATGAGGATGAGGATGAGGATAGGATGAGGATGAGGATGAGGAGGAGGATAGGGTGAGGATGAGTCTGAGGAGGAGGATCAGGATAGGATGAGGATGAGGATAGGATGAAGACGAGGATAGGATGAGGATGAGGATAGGATGAGGAATTGGAGGAGGAGGATGAGAATAGGATGAGGATGAGGGTAGGTTGAAGATGAGGATGAGGACGAGGATATGATGAGGGTGACGACGAAGATGGGATGAGGAAGAGGATGAGGATGAGGATGAGGATAGGATGAGGATAGGATGAGGATGATGAGGAGGATAGGATAAGAATGAGGAGGAGGATGAGGAAGAGGATAGGATAAGGATGAGG
The DNA here is from genome assembly GCF_001865875.1 of Lupinus angustifolius. Classification (NCBI taxonomy): domain Eukaryota; kingdom Viridiplantae; phylum Streptophyta; class Magnoliopsida; order Fabales; family Fabaceae; genus Lupinus; species Lupinus angustifolius. The sequence goes on along the minus strand of NC_032020.1, from coordinate 2,371,247 downwards.
ATGAGGATGAGGAAGAGGAAGAGGAAGAAGAATAGGATACGATGAGGATGAGAATGAGGATGAGGATGAGGATGTGGATGAGCATGAGGATAGGATGAAGATGAGGACATGGACAGGTTGAGGACGATGATAGGATGAGGATGAGGACGAGGATGGGATGAGGAAGAGGATGAGGATAGGATGAGGGTGAGGATGAGGATGAGGATGTGGATGAGGATGAAGATAGGATGAGGATTAGGACATGGATAGGATGACGACGATGATAGGATGAGGAGGAGGATAGGATGAGGATGAGGATGTAGAGGAGAAGCAGGATGAGGATAGGATGAGGATGAGGACGAGGATATGATGAGGATAGGGTGAGGAGTTGGAGGAGGAGGAGGAAGATGATGAGGATGAGGATAGGATGAGGATGAGGATGAGGAGGAGGATGTGGAGGACGATATGATGAGGATGAGGATGAGGAGGAGGAGGTAGATGAGGATAGAATGAGGATAAGGATAGGATAAGGACGAGGATAGGATGAGGATGAGGATAGGAGGAGGAATTGGAGTAGGTGGATGAGGATGAGGATATGATGAGGATGAGGAGGAGGAGGTAGATGAGGATAGAATGAGGATAAGGATAGGATAAGGACGAGGATAGGATGAGGATGAGGGTGAGGATGAGGATCCGGATAGGATGAGGATGGGGATGAGGATAAGGAAAAGGATAGGATGAGGATGAGGACGAAGATAGGATGAGGAAGAGGATGAGGATGAAGAGGAGGGTAGGATGAGGATGGGGATGAAGGACGTGGATAGGATGAGGATGAGGATAGGATGATGATCAGGAGAGGATGAGGAGGAGGAGGAGCCGGATTCGGATGACGATTGGATTCGGATGAGGATAGGATGAGGAAGAGGTGGAGGATAGGATGAGGATGAGGATGATGACAGGATTCGCTTGACAACGACGATGGGATGAGGACGATGATGGGATGAGGATTAGGATGAGGACGAGGATAGAATGAGGATGAGGATCAGGATTAGGACATGGATAGGATGAGGATGAGGATAAGGATGAGGAGGAGGATATGATGAGGATGAGGATTAGAAGGAGGAGGAGGAGGAGGAGGAAAAGGATTAGAAGGATTAGAAGGACGACGAATGTGGGATGAGGACAAAGATGGGATGAGGATGAGGAT
>NC_032020.1:2369740-2369961 GCF_001865875.1 Lupinus angustifolius | reverse complement strand
GGAGGGTAGGATGAGGATGGGGATGAAGATGAGGATGAGGATAGGATGAGCTCGAGGATAGGATGAGGATGAGGATAGGATGACGATGGGGATAGGATTAGATGGAGGAGGAGGAAGATGAGGATGAGGCTAGGATGAGGATGGGGATGAGGAGGACGATAGGATGAGGATGAGGATGAGGAGGAGGACGAGGATGAGAATAGGATGAGGACGAGGATATG
>NC_032020.1:2369381-2369640 GCF_001865875.1 Lupinus angustifolius | reverse complement strand
TGAGGATGAGGATGAGGATGAGGATGAGGATGAGGATGAGGATGAGGATGAGGATGAGGATGAGGATGAGGATGACGATGAGGATGAGGAGTAGATTACAAAGAGGTTTTTGATGATGATAGGATTAGGTTAGGACGAGGATGAGGATAGGATGAGGATGAGCATGAGGATACGATGAGGATTAGGATGAGGATGAAGATGAGGATGAGGATGAGGATGAGTATGAGGATGAGTATGATGAGTATGAGGATGAGGATGA
>NC_032020.1:2363761-2369281 GCF_001865875.1 Lupinus angustifolius | reverse complement strand
AGTTAGGATGATGATGAGGATTAGAATGAGGAGGAGGATGAGGGTAGGATGTCAATGAGTATGAGGATGAGGAGGAGGAGGAGGATGAGGATGAGGATGAGGATGAGGATGAGGATGAGGATGAGGATGAGGATGAGGTTTAGGATGAGGAAAGGATAAGGATGATGGTGACGATGAGGACGAGTATGAGGATGAGGATGAGGATAATTTTAGGTTGAGGATTAGGAAGAGGTTTAGGATGAGGATGAGGATGAGGATGAGTATGAGTGTGAGGAGGAGGATAAGGATGAGGATGAGAATGATGATGAGTATTTGGATGAGGATGAGGATTAGGATGAGGATTAGAATGAGGATGAGGATGAAGATGTGGATAGGATGAGGATGAGGATGAGGTTTAGGATGAGAATAGGATGAGTATTGCGATGAGGATGAGGAAAAGCATTAGGACGTGGACGAGGATGAGGTTTGGACGAGGATGAGGTTAGGACGAGGATGAGGTTAGGATGAGGATGAGGATGAGCTTTAGGATGAGGAAAGGATGAGGATGAGGGTGAGATAAGGTTAGGTTGTGGATCAGGATGAGGGTGAGGATGGGGATGAGTATGAGGACGAGGATGAGGATGAGGATAAGGATAGGTTGAGGATAAGGATGAGGTTCATGATGACGATTAGGATGAGGATGAGGATGAGGTTTAGAATGAGGATAGAATTATATTAGGAAGAAGTGTATGATGAGGATGAGGATAGAATGAGGATGAGGATGAGGATGAGGATAAGGATGAGTATGAGGATGTCTAGGAGCAGGAAGATGAGGATGAGGATACGATGAGCATACGGATGCGGATGAGGATGAAGATACGACGAGGTTGAGGATGAGGTTGAGGATGAGGATGAGGGTGAGGGTGAGGATGAGGTTGAGGAAGATTACATGGAGGAAGATGAGGATGAGGAAGATTACATGGAGAAAGATGAGGATGAGGATGAGCATAGAATGAGGATGAGGATGAGGATAGAATGAGGATGATGATGACGTTTAAGATGAGGATAGGAAGAGGATGAGAATGAGGATGAGTATGGTGATGAGGATGAGGATAAGGATAGGATGAAGATGAACATTAGGATGAGGGTGAGGATGAGGATATGATGAGGATGAGGATGTGGTTTGGGATGAGGATAGGATGAGGATGAGGATGAGGATGAGGGTGAGGATGAGGATGAGTATGAGGATGAGGATCAGGATTAGGATCAGGATAGGATGAGGATCAGGATGAGGTTCAGGATGGGGATGAGTATCGCGATGAGGATGAGGATAGGATGATGATGAGCATTTGGATGAGGATGAGGATGAGGATAAGATGAGGATGAGGTAGAGGTTTAGGATGAGGAAAGGATGAGGATGAGGATGAGGCTGAGGATAAGGTTAGGTTGAGGATCAGGATGAGGATGGGTATGAGGGTGAGGATGAGGACGAGTATGAGTATGAGTATGAGTATGAGGATGAGGATGAGGATGAGGATGAGGATAAGGATAGGATGAGGATAAGGATGAGGTTCAGGATGACCATTAGGATGAGGATGAGGATGCATATGAGTATGAGGAGGAGGATAAGGATGAGGATGAGGACGAGCATGAGGATGAGGATGAGGTTTAGGATGAGGATAGAATTAGATTAGGAAGAAGTTTATGATGAGGATATGATCAGGTTAGGATGAGGATGAGGATAGGATGAGGATGAGGATGAGGATACAGATAAGGATGAGTATGAGGATGACTATGAGGAGTAAGATGAGGAAGAGGATGAGGATACATTGAGTATACCGATGCGGATGAGGTTGAGGATGAGCATGAGGATGAGGATGAGGATCAGGAGGAGGATGAGGATGAGGATGAGGATGAGGATAAGTATGAGGATGAGGATGAGGATGATAGTGAGTATGAGTATGTGCAGGAGGATGAGGATGAGGTTTAGGATGAGGATAAGGATGAGGATGGGATGAGGATGAGGCTTAGTATGAAGAGGAGGATAAGGATGAGGATGAGGATGAGGTCTAGGATGAGGGTGAGGATGAGGATGAGGATAAGGATGAGGACGAGGTTTAGGATTAGGATGAGGATTAGAATTAGTATTAGGATTAGGATGAGGATGAGGATTATGATTAGGATTAGGATTGGGATTTGTCTTAGAATTAGGATTAGGACAAGAATGAGAATGAGGATGACGATGATGATGACGATTAGAATAGGATGACTATGAGCATGAGAATGAGGATGAGGATGAGCTTTAGGATGAGGAAAGGATGAGGATGAGGGTGAGGATAAGGTTAGGTTGAGGATCAGGATCAGGATGAGGGCGAGGATGGGGATGAGTATGAGGACGAGGATGAGGATAAGGATAGGTTGAGGATAAGGATGAGGTTCATGATGATGATTAGGATGAGGATTAGGATGAAGTTTAGGATGAGGATAGGATGAGGATGAGGATGAGATTACGAATGAGTATGAGGATGACTATGAGGAGGAACATAAGGATGAGGATGAGGTTACGATGAGTATACATATGCGGATGAGGATGAGGATACGATGAGGTTGAGGATGAGGATGAGGATGAGGTTGAGGATTAGGATGAGGGTGAGGATGAGGATGAGGATGAGGAAGATTACATGGAGGAAGATGAGGATGAGGAAGATTACATGGAGGAAGATGAGGATGAGGATGAGGATAGAGTGAGGATTAGGATGAGGGTAGAATGAGGATGAGGATGATGTTTGAGATGAAGATAGGAAGAGGATGAGAATGAGGATGAGTATGGTGATGAGGATGAGGATGAGGATGAGGATATGATTAAGATGAACATTAGGATGAGGGTGAGGATGAGGATCGGATGAGGATGAGGATGAGGGTTAGGATGAGGATAGGATGAGGATGAGGATGAGGGTGAGGATGAGTATGAGGATAAGGATGAGTATGAGGATGACTATGAGGATGAAGATGAGGATGAGGATGAGGATACAATGAGTATACGGATGCGGATGACGATGAAGATACGATGAGGTTGAGGATGAGGTTGAGGATGAGGATGAGGGTGAGGATGAGGATGAGGAAGGTTACATGGAGGAAGATGAGGATGAGGAAGATTACATGGAGGAAGATGAGGATGAGGATGAGGATAGAATGAGGATGAGGATGAGGTTTAAGATGAGGATAGGAAGAGGATGAGAATGAGGATGAGTAGGGTGATGAGGATGAGGATGTGGATAGGATGCAGATGAACATTAGGATGAGGGTGAGGATGAGGATGAGTATGAGGATGAGGATCAGGATTAGGATCAAGATAGGATGAGGATCAGGATGAGGTTCAGGATGAGGATGTGTATTGGAATGAGGATGAGGATGAGGATAGGATGAGGATGAGCATTTGGATGAGGATGAGGATGAGGATAGGATGAGGATGAGGATGAGGTTTAGGATGAGGAAAGGATGACGATGAGGATGAGGCTGAGGATAAGGTTAGGTTGAGGATCAGGATGAGGATGGGTGTGAGGGTGAGGATGAGGACAAGTATGAGTATGAGTATGAGGATGAGGATGAGGATAAGGATAGGTTGAGGATAAGGATGAGGTTCAAGATGACCATTAGGATGAGGATGAGGATGCATATGAGTATGAGGAGGCGGATAAGGATGAGGATGAGGAAGAGGATAGGATGAGGATGAGAATGTGGATGAGGATAAGGATAGGATGAGGATGAGAATGTGGATGAGGATAAGGATAGGATGAGGATGAGAATGTGGATGAGGATAAGGATAGGATGAGGATGAGAATGTGGATGAGGATAAGGATAGGATGAGGATGAGAATGTGGATGAGGATAAGGATAGGATGAGGATGAGAATGTGGATGAGGATAAGGATAGGATGAGGATGAGAATGTGGATGAGGATAAGGATAGGATGAGGATGAGAATGTGGATGAGGATAAGGATAGGATGAGGATGAGAATGTGGATGAGGATAAGGATAGGATGAGGATGAGAATGTGGATGAGGATAAGGATAGGATGAGGATGAGAATGTGGATGAGGATAAGGATAGGATGAGGATGAGAATGTGGATGAGGATAAGGATAGGATGAGGATGAGAATGTGGATGAGGATAAGGATAGGATGAGGATGAGAATGTGGATGAGGATAAGGATAGGATGAGGATGAGAATGTGGATGAGGATAAGGATAGGATGAGGATGAGAATGTGGATGAGGATAAGGATAGGATGAGGATGAGAATGTGGATGAGGATAAGGATAGGATGAGGATGAGAATGTGGATGAGGATAAGGATAGGATGAGGATGAGAATGTGGATGAGGATAAGGATAGGATGAGGATGAGAATGTGGATGAGGATAAGGATAGGATGAGGATGAGAATGTGGATGAGGATAAGGATAGGATGAGGATGAGAATGTGGATGAGGATAAGGATAGGATGAGGATGAGAATGTGGATGAGGATAAGGATAGGATGAGGATGAGAATGTGGATGAGGATAAGGATAGGATGAGGATGAGAATGTGGATGAGGATAAGGATAGGATGAGGATGAGAATGTGGATGAGGATAAGGATAGGATGAGGATGAGAATGTGGATGAGGATAAGGATAGGATGAGGATGAGAATGTGGATGAGGATAAGGATAGGATGAGGATGAGAATGTGGATGAGGATAAGGATAGGATGAGGATGAGAATGTGGATGAGGATAAGGATAGGATGAGGATGAGAATGTGGATGAGGATAAGGATAGGATGAGGATGAGAATGTGGATGAGGATAAGGATAGGATGAGGATGAGAATGTGGATGAGGATAAGGATAGGATGAGGATGAGAATGTGGATGAGGATAAGGATAGGATGAGGATGAGAATGTGGATGAGGATAAGGATAGGATGAGGATGAGAATGTGGATGAGGATAAGGATAGGATGAGGATGAGAATGTGGATGAGGATAAGGATAGGATGAGGATGAGAATGTGGATGAGGATAAGGATAGGATGAGGATGAGAATGTGGATGAGGATAAGGATAGGATGAGGATGAGAATGTGGATGAGGATAAGGATAGGATGAGGATGAGAATGTGGATGAGGATAAGGATAGGATGAGGATGAGAATGTGGATGAGGATAAGGATAGGATGAGGATGAGAATGTGGATGAGGATAAGGATAGGATGAGGATGAGAATGTGGATGAGGATAAGGATAGGATGAGGATGAGGATAGGATGAGGATGAGGATTGGGATTAGGATTAGGATTAGGATTAGTATTGAGATTAGGAATAGGATTAGGATTAGGATTACAATTAGGATTAAGATTAGTATGAGGATGAGGATTGGGATTAGGATTAGGATTAGGATTATGATAAGGATTAGGATTATGATTAGGATTCGCATTAAAATTAGGATTAAGAATGAGGATGAGGATGAGGATGAGGATGAGGATGAGGATGAGGATGAGGATGAGGAGATTAGGATTGGGATTTGT
>NC_032020.1:2363405-2363661 GCF_001865875.1 Lupinus angustifolius | reverse complement strand
GGATTAGGATAGGATGAGGATGGGGATGAGGATGAGGATGAGGATGAGGAAGAGGATAGGATGAGGATGAGGATGAGGACGAAGATAGGATGAGGATGAGGATGAGGAGGAGGGTAGAATGAGGATGGGGATGAGCATGAGGATAGGAATAGGACGAGAATAAGGTTGGGATGAGGATAGGATGAGGATGAGGATAGGATGAGGATAGGATGAGGACGAGGATAGGATGAGGAATAGGAGGATGAGGATGAGGATA
>NC_032020.1:2330727-2363305 GCF_001865875.1 Lupinus angustifolius | reverse complement strand
TATATATATATATATATATGTGTGTGTGTATATATATATATAACAGTATCAAGCAGGATGAACCGCTTAGAAATCAGTTTATAAATCTTAAAAATAACTTAACCTTCTTTTGATAGACAAGAAAAATGGAAGTATTTCTCAGTCTTCAAAAGATTAGACTCTCCTCTTTATTACGTATACTATTATTATATCTACATTTTTCTTAACTGAATGCAATTTTTTTATATTTTTGGAATATAATACAATATTATAATTATCAAATAGTATATGACATAACATATTATAAGACAACTAATTTTTTTACCGTGTAGCACATCAATTTGAACTTATACACAATACCATCCACTAATCTGCATGTATATCTTCAATAACATCATCAAATTCAAGATACCATTATAAGCAGCTCTATTTGAAGTGTGAAACATGACCCATTGCAAATAAAGGCATATATGACTATCAAGCAGGTCTGTTATTTTCTACAATTCCCATGTTTCTCTCTCTTACCCCTTTCTCCCAAACAGGCAAGTAGCTCCTACCCCCATAACTACTTACCCCCTTCTCCCGAACAGGCAAGTAGCCCCTACCCCCATAACTACTACCAACTACTAAACTGTAAAGGCTAGAACTTAGAATCTATTCTATAATTAACATTTTCATCAATCATCACCAGTAAACACCACCAGTACCTTTTACTAACATTCACACATCACTTAAGCTTAAGACAGAGAAAGGGAAGGTACTTTACACTCCAAACCGTGGTTGCAATATCAAAGTTCACTATAGAATATAACAAAGTTTTTTATTTGATGCTTCTCCTTCACATTGCATACATTTTCTTTCAAGGATTGAAAAGAATTTTGTAGAATTAAAATTATTTTCTGATATTTTTGGCAAATAATGCATAATTGAATATTACTTTTAACCTATGCAGACAATAGTGCACACTAGCAGCCGCAATGCTGCATTGACAAAATCACAGCCGCTATCATCATGTGGTGGCTGAAAATTTCCAACTAATGTTTCACGCGCAGCTGCTACGCGCTAGTAGAATTAGGGTTTTTTTTCACATTTCTGTTCCCCTCACTTTTTTCCTACAATTGTACCTTCAACTTAACACATAAAAATTCTAGTTTGCCCTCTTTAATTCAAGGGCTCCCTATTTTGCCATCTCTTGATTCTATCAAATGTCTTACTTACCCTGACTTAAACTCAGTAAATCTCAAATGTACCCTTATTTCACTGCCTATTCCACCCAGACCTTCTTCCCTAGACCTTCTACTTGTTCCTTCTTCCTCGCACGAACCCATTTGAAAGACCCACCTTCTTCATTGCACTAACAGATACCACTGAGAGTGATTATCACAGCCTCATTGTTACGGTTTTATCCCACAAGCGTTCAACCTCATTTGAACAAGTTCCTAGCAGTTTTCACTTTTTTTACAGTCTCGGCAATCTGTTTTCGCAAGTTACCAGCATCCCACACTTGTTTCATGCAGCTTCTTGCTCTATTTCAATTTCTCTTTTATTTTTCTCTGGCCAAACCCACGCTTCTGTACTGTTTTGATTTTTGTTATTACTAACTTATTGTTATTAATTATGCTTCACATTGATGGTAATTGTGTCCTCAAATTATGAATTGATTATTATTAATAGTCAATGTGTTTATGAAAAATTATGTTTAATATATCTCTTTTCTTTGGTATAGCGGCCATCGACTATCCGCTGTAGCATTTTTCAGCTTTGCCACTCCAAGCTGCTATCCAGACTTGGCTACATGGCTTTTAATTATCCATCACTTTCTTGCTTAGTCTTTACTGATACTGTAGAGTGTTCCAAAATTTTGAACTCCCTCTTTCAATCTTTCTAAACAATACTAGGTAATTAAATTTTGACAATACAATGAATCCATTAAAAAGTGGTACTTACAAAACATCACTAGGACTTAAAATATATGCCAGAATATAATGATACCATGTTGGAACCTTCCAATGGACATTAAAATCTACCATAATGTATCCCATTAACATCAGGTATCAATCTTTCCTAATTATCCCAGCTATTCCACTTTCAACTTCAAATTTTCTATTCACTTTTTGTTTCCAAAATCATAAATTAATAACCAGTAAGCATTAACTATGCAATTAACACTGATATAGTAATATCATCACCATAACAAAGTACCAAATTTTTTGCAGCTTTACTCATGATGGTAGTCAAGACCTTCTTCCTCGTGGCAGCGTCCAGATTCACCCACCAGTCCACACAACCCTTCTTCCTCCAAAACACATTCATCGAGACACCCGCTCCGTTCAACTTCTCCTTCAATTTAACACCTCTCTTTCTCCCACCACTACTATTCAACCAAGCCAACCTCATCGAAACCTCGATCCTGTTCGCGATAAATGCCTCAATCCCATAATATCCCTTCGATTTCAGCCAATGCAGCTCCACACAATCCTCCCCAAGATCACTATCATCCCCTCTCAAAAACGCACCATTCGAAATCCCATCCATCACCTCCACAAACCGATCCACACTCTCCAAAAAATCCTCAGCCAGCGTTAACCCATCAAGGCCTCTCGCAGAGCACGAGCAGGCCTCAACACTCTCCCCTTCCGCCGACTCGAACAGCCGGGCGGAGTCAAACAGCCACCGCCCGGATTCATCCGAGTCGGCGACACGCGACAGAAGTCCAATAGACCTCTTGAAACACAGCGTAGGTAAGAAAGGTGGGTCCCGCGAGGGGAGATCAGGGAGAAGGATGAATCGTCCATGGCCACTAGCGCGAAGCTTAGAGAGCATTTGGAGAAGGATTTGAACGAAGGTTGGATCAATTATGGTGAGATGAGATTGGCGCTGGTGGATCGTGAGGGAAGAGAACCATTTGAGAATTGAAGATCGTGGGTTAGGGTTAGGGTTAGGGTTAGAGGATTGGGAAATTGAATTGGAAGAATGATAAAGAGAAATGTGAGAAGTGAGCGAGTCGATGAGTTGATGGTGAGCCATGAGAGCGAGTTATGGTTTTCTTCGGAAGTTGTAGAGAAAGAGTGAGAGATAGCGACGAAAATGGGAAAGAGATGAGAGAAATGAACGCAGGCTTTTTAGGCTATTTCTGTTACTTCACTTCGTTACACACTCTCATCAACTTTACAATTTAGATCATTTTTACATTTATTTAGTCTGATTTTCATTCTCGATAAATATCGGTTTTAAGAATTGAACATTTAATGTTTTAGTTATTTTTTGAAATTTTTGAGAAATTTTTGGAGGGTAAAATTGTTTTTCTATAATAACTTTTTAAGAATCAAGATAAATATTTATCTTATTGGTTTATGTAATAATTAATCTAGTTAAGACACTTTATAATAAGAACTTTGATGGAGTATTTGATTATATTGCTCTATTTTCCGCTTAAAATGTGATGTTTTACCATTCTCATTTTGTTACATGTATCTTGTGTTTTAGAAATCTAATGCAAAATTAATAATTTTCCAGTTATACTTTTATTTATCATATTTTATTTTCACCTCCAATTTTGCATTACAGGTCTCATTAATTATAGTGCTCATAGTATTAAACTTGGGTCTAATGTTATTTCATCTCATGAATTTTGATACACAAAGTATGTGAGAGTTTATTGTATTTTTTTGGGGAAATGATTAATTATGAGAAATAATGTGGGGTATTTTAGTCAACACATACCAAAAAAAAATTATCGTCCAATTGTTTCTTAATCTCTATGAATAACGTTAAACATCGATGAAGAAATAAATATGTTTTATAACAAACAAAATGTTTATTCTATCCCTAATAAAAATAATAATTTAATATGTGTTCCAATATTTAGCCGTGCACGTCTCTACTACTCAGTGAACATCTCTTTTCCCTGATTTATTGAAATTGCAATAGTGGAAAAACTAAATTAATATATAAGTTAATTTCAATATAATATGAATTATCTAATATACATGGTTTTTCTCATTATAATTCAAACTAATTGTAAAAATATGTTTAGAATATTCAGAAATTATGTATTTTATGACAGTTGCTCTAATAAGCTTATATCTATCTAAAAATAAATGTATTCCCATATATAAAATAGTAGTTTATGAAGTTTCTATAATCAATTTTTGTGATTGATGTTTTACAAAGTTGTTTTTAGCTTCCTTAAGGAATGTAACATTTTTAGTGAAGATTTTTAGAAGTTGTAATTTTAAGTCTTCAAATCTTCAAAAGTTGTAATTTATTCATTTTTTTCTAACTATGCTTCAAAAGGTAAAGGGAGGATGCTTACCTATAATTCTTAATGATTAATGGGATAATGAATTAATGATTATTATGAACCTTTCCTCTAGGTTCTTGACCAATATTCACCTAGTTGAAAAACAACTTAATGATTATTTAAAAGTCAAAGTGTTCTCCATTATTTGATAGGGGAGTACTGTGCAAGACAATGAAAAATGCTATTGGTCATTAGAAAAGGAATAGGAGAAGATATAATAATTGGTTATTTAGATTTAATTAAATAGTTGATATTACATTAATATTATTGTAAGATGATGATTCTTGTAAGGTCATTATTATATTATGTTTTCTTCATTTTCTTTAAATAGGCTATTGTTCATCCATAAAAAAATCAATGAAAAATAAAGAATTTTGCTTTTCCTCTTCCACAGTCACTCTCTCAACCATTACATTCTCATGTTTCGGCTACATATCTCTTTAATGACATAAGAGAGTTGTTGGTTAAATTGAAAAATGATTTCGTGCATATGAAGATAATAATGTAGTAGATCAAGACTCAGAGGAAAATGTATTACTTAATTTTGGGTCATCAAAAGAAAAAGAAGAAACCCTCCATGAAATCTCAAGTATTGAAACTCTTATCCACGAGACATTAGAGAAAACCATCATCATTGAATCTCTCCCTGAAACTCGCGAAGAAAATGAAGACCCAGAAATGTTTAAAGAAGTTGAGGGTGATTTTTCATTTAGAACTTTGATTAGAAACGAAAAGGAGAAAGAAGAAAAAAATGGGGATGACAATGTGCAATCTTGACCATTAAGAGAAAGCACAAATTCATGTGCACCACTAGATGATGGAGTGATCTTGTAAAACAATTTTGGCCTCTCATACAATGTGATGTGGCCTCCTTACTATTTTCTACTATCACTTTAGATGACCAAAGTTCACATTGAACATATCCTCAAAAGATAATGACCTTATTACCCTCTTCTACACTACTAACATGCCCTGTTTTGCAAGACATGTATTGCAATAGTGGTGCAACTTTTACCCTCCAACATGGAATATTATGCACAACTCTTTGACCAATTGAAATTTTCAAATGGGGCTCATTCATATATGATTATTGAACCTTCTTTAGCAATTGAGAACAAAAACATTTTCAACAAGAAGGACAGTGATAAACCTTTCAATTTAATATATCAAATTTATGGGATTCTTGAGCAATTATCCAACCTTGATGACAATGTTGATTTTAAAGGAGTAAGTAATGATAGGATATTTATTATGATAATTGTTATAAAATTCATTAGAAAATGAATATGATAGAATATAATAATTGGTTATTTAGATTTAATTAAATAGTTGATATTACATTAATATTTCTAGAATGTTCTAGTATTGTAAGATGATGACACTTATAGGGTTATCATCATATTATGTTTTCTTCATTTTCTTTAAATATGATATTGTTCATCCATAAGAAAATCAATTAAAAATGAAGAATTTTGCTCTTTTATTATGTTCTTAGTTTATATTCTTCTTAAGAGTCCATTAATTCCATAGTATTCTAGGTAGATTGTAATTTGCATTCTATCAATATTATTCTATTCACTATTGCAATAAAAAAATTATCTTTAAAACTAAGTGCAAAAATAATATTTATCTCTCTGTTAATACAGAGGATCTCTAATCATCATCTAAACCTTTCCACTTTAAAGGCCATTTGACAATGAATTAATTTGAAGGAACCAAAAGTTTCTTGTGTCATTTGATTATTGACATGTGTTCTTATGTATATTAAAATAAGATTTTGAGAAATTACACAAACCTTTTAAGACAAATTTACATATCATTTGAATCAAAACTAGCTTTTATAGGAAGTCATGAACTTGATAAACTTTCTTATGATTGTACTTGTTGTCATGCTGCTTAGATTAAAATGGAATCAAGTTTTTTTTATAGAGTATACATGTTGGTTTGCATTGAAACAAATTGGTCAAATTTATGGTTAGTTTTTGTTTGATGTTCTTAATGGAATGTTTGTCTTGAAAACGTTTATTTATGGATTAATTAATGAAAAAAATTTGACTTGTTATAGAAAAACTGAAAAAATTAATTAATTGGGAAGTAATTTTAGTAAAAATAATATTTTGGACTTGTTTGGTTGAAACTAAGCCAATGAAGGAAACAAAAGGTTGTTTGTTTGAGTATTTTGATTATATTAACTTCTTTGCAACTTCTTGAATAGGTTCAGGTTGCGAGTATAGTTTGTTATTTTAAAAAAGTGTGGGAAATTATGACATTCTTCTTCACTTTTATTACACAATTTTGGAAAAATTAAAAACCTACACAACACTTCTCTTCTTTGTCTTCCCTGTTCTTGTTAATTGGCTTAGGATAGGATTTGGGATTAAGATTGGGAGGGCGAAAATATGACAAGCCTTTGGCCTGCATCAAGGTGGGTCAAATGCTCCTAGCGGTTTGGCCAAAAGCCCAAAACTACTAGGTTGTCCCTTGATCGAGAATGTTGAATGAAGATCACCTATTTCAAAATCATGTTTCTAACCATATTTTATTTAATGAAATTTTGACATTTATGACAAAAATTTGAGTAGTGAGAAATAAAATTAAAATTATATATGAATTTATTATTTTGTATCAAAATTTCATTAAATAAAACATAGTTGAGTACAAGATTTTAGGACATGTGGTGGTGTATATGTAGCAAATATTTTTCTTAGAATGGACTTTAACCCAAAACATTCTTGTTATTTATTAGAGACCTTTTGTAAATAATCTTTTCAAAGGGACAATTTATAAACATTTTATTAAAAATGACATTTTAAATATATCTTTTAAAAGCAAAATCGATTAAGATGGTAAAGAATTACTTAGAAATATTTGAATTGTCATAAAGTTATTTTTATGAGAATCACTTATAAAATCATAATAGCTTTTGTTTGGTTTAACCTTTTAAATTCATAATGTCAAAATTGTGGATTATGAGTGGAAGTATAAAACTACTTACCCGGCTGTGAAGAATTGACGCCACACACATCCATAACTATCCAATTCATTAAAAAAAATCGTTTGATATTTTTATGTGCTTTTTGGTCATTTTCTATTTTCGTTTTTAGTAAAATTAAAAAAAAAGGTGAAAATAGGTTTATATTTTTGTTTTTATTTCATATTTCAGAAAATATGAGTAAAAAATTGGTAAATGTCATTTCCAACATTTTCAATAACAAGATAATGTCATTCTATTGAAAATTTTAACACTTTTGTTAGTGAATATTGAAAATTTTAACACTTTTGTTAGTGAATTTGTTCCATATATTTTGTTATTTTAATTTTTCCATGTTATTCCAAATCCTTTGATGTTTTAGACACTGTTATAAATATCGTTTCGTGTCGATCAGTTCAACCGGTAACCCAATGAATAAATCTCAGTACTGGTACAATATAACAATTATATTAGTCATGCAATCATACTGGTCAAATATCGACCAAAATTGGTCAAAATCAATCATTCGACCAATTTTCAATTGAAGCGTACTAGTTATACCGGCGAGTTACATTTAAAATTATATATTTTTAATGAAAATGACTTATTTTTACCAAAATGTTGATATGATATCAAACACATAACTAATACATTTTTATTCTTCTAGAACATAGTCTACTATCAAGTGATACATTTTTTATTTTAATAAATTGTATAAATAAAAGTTGTTATTGACTTCTTTATTGATTTTTTAACATTGATGTTAATATAAAATACATGTATATCTAACTTCATCGGTATGTGATTTAATCATTGAACCACTGTTGAACCATTATACCAGTACTTTGACCAATTCGATAACCATTACAATATTGATAGCATTGGTTTTGGAAACTCAATAGACATTTATATTTTACTTTCCAATTATATATCTTTATTTATGACTCCTCTTTTCACCACATGTTTCCTTTTTTCTTTATTAATCCAGTTTTATGTACATTAAATATGATTATTATAGTCTTAACCTATATGCATAACCTTAAACATCAAAAGATGTGTAATGAGGAGAGTATATTTTTCAATGTCTATTTCCACTAATCATAATGAATATGATAATATATGATGTTAGGATAAAAATTCACGCCCCTTGAAGTTATTACAACTTTACTTAAATAATAGATCACTTGCATTTTACTAATTTATTTTCTTTAATTTTTTCGGAGAGCACCTTCAACTACATGATACTCGTTATGACCTTGTACGTATTTTTGTGGTAGCTTTTTTATGGTAAAAAGCGGTTAAAACTGTAGCAACAGACCAAAACAAAACTAGAAACTACATACCTCTCCTATAGACAGTGAAAGCAACATCAAAGGTAAAAGGAAGAACACAAAAATCAGAAATAACATCAAAAAGCCTAAAGCGAAGGTTTAAAGAAAGGTCATGCTTTGCTAAAGCATCTGCCACAGAGTTACCCTCCTGGAAAATGTGCCGCCATACATACTGACCATCAGGAAGGAGAAGACTTCTAATATTGGAGAGCAGAGTAGAGACTGAGTGAGTCTGTGGACACCCCACTTCAAGGAAGCGAATAGCACAGGCCGAATCGGACTCAATAACCACTTTCGAAAATCCTCTACTACGAAGGATATCAAGGCCGAACAGAATACCGCATGAAGATTAGAACAATTACCCAAACCCTTTGTAAACGCGAAGATAAAGGACCCCATATGATCTCTCACAACTCCATCATAAGCAGCACGATTAGTAGCTAAAGAGAAAGCATCATCAACGTTGAGCTTAACCCAACCATTTTGGGGAGCGAACCACCGAACCACAATATGCCTACCGTGATTCCCCTCATTAGAAATATTATCACCATGCTTAAAAGCATTGACTACGCTGCTAGTAAAGGCCATCATTTAAGTAGCAACTGTCAGAGCACTAGAATGGGTATTTTGGAAAATAGCCATGTTCCTTCTCCTCCAAAGGGAATCACAGGAGACCGCAAAAAGTGTTGGCCATAGGCCAATCTCGGTCTCCCCACCAAAATTAGAGACTGCTAGATTGGAGATAAGCCACTAATGAATATTAAGGACCATAAAGGAAGCCCAGCTCAACACTGGATCAATCAACTTTCAAACCTCCATAACAAAAGGACAATCACGAAGCACATGGAGCATAGTCTCTAATTTATCTAAACAAATATGACAATAAGTAGTAGGAGCCATCTTCCTACGAAATCTGGCGTCATTTGTGAGTAGAGCATCATGAGCAATTCTTCAGAGGAGGAATTTAATTCTTTGAGGCCCCTGTCACTCCCACACAAGACAAAATGTTTTTCTTTTAGGGATGCTCACCTGATTAACAAGGAGGTCATAAGCAGAGGAAATAGTAAAGTCTCCATTATTAGTGAGACGCCAAGCCATTTTATATGGATTCTCGCTACACAGACTTTGCAAAGCAAGAATCCGATTGCACACATCCTAAGGGAGCATGCTGGTAAGAAGAGGGGCATTCTAGCTACCATTAGAAAGGAGGAAACTATCAACAATAGCATCCAGATTATGCAAAAAAAAATATAGCCCAAGGTTGATTATTAAAACAACCAACTATAGGAAGCCCATTATCAACCCAAAACCTAGTACTCTTTCCATCACCAAGTCTTCATGTAATGCCCTGCCGAAGGTGATTCCAGCTCTTACAAACCCCTTTCCAAACAATAGAGTCAGACGATTTGTAGTTGAACCTTGGAAGTAAATCCACACCACATTTATACTTACTTTTGATCACCTTAACCCAAAGTTCGTCCTTCTTAACACAAACATTCCAGGTTGCTTTCATCATAAAGGCTTTGTTTACAAGTTGTGTTTGTCTCATTCCCAGACCACCAGAGAGCTTAGGTTTACAAAGAGTATTCCAATTGAGACAATGAACCTTCTTAGAGCTGAGTGTGTCACCCTACAAAAAGATCGGCAGACTTGGTCAACCTTGTCACAAACAGTGATGAGAAAGGGGATAGTCTGCATGACAGAAGATGGAAGGGCTTGGAAAACAAACTTAGTCAGAGTGATTCTACCAGTAAAGGATAAGTTACTACTTTTCCAGGCACTAAGTCTCTGCTTAACCTTGTTTAACATATATTGATACGAGTTACATCTTCTCCGAGCTTGGTGGACAGGAACACCTAAGTACTTCCCAATGTCAGGAGACCTAGAAAACCCAAAAGCCCCAACAATTTCAGGCCTGACATTCTCGTGAATATTCTTAGAGAAAAAAATATGAGTGTTATGAATGATATGTTTAGTTCATCCATCCTTACATCAATATCCTCCCAATAAACTATTCGAAAATAATCGAGAGTACAGATCCCATAATAAGCCGATTTGAACGCACCAACTTATTCCTCGTAATGATATATGATCGATCTGTTCCAATGGAACTGTCCATTTCAGGACGGTGTCGTATCAAATACTTTATGGACATCCCTCACATCGATCCTGATTGCAAAAAGGGGTTGTCAGAGATTGTCTAGTTTGCGTTGTGAGAACTGTCCGATCCAACAAAATACCTCATCTAGGAATACAGGGGACTCGTCTCACCTAGACTCTCCCTCAAGGCTTTTGTTGACGCATCATCACTATCGCCGTCCCTCTCAACATCTCGGGGCTCATTCATCTCCCGTAACTTTCCTCTCCACTACTTCATTATTCATAATGAGTATGCACACTATTTGAGGTTAGCCAATTAAATCTTTTAATCATTATTTATTCTTACATGACCGATCCAGCCTAAGACATCTCCTAAAGGAATGCTTCTTGTGGGGCCCGATCTTACGTCATAACATAAAAGAGGAATAATATCCTCACCACTATGAACCATCGCTGAATCACCATGGATGGCCTAATGGCCAAGCCACTTACGGTCAGAAGATCTCGCTGCATGGTGAACATGACCTTTTGGGCCTCGCCCTTAACAACATAACAATCGATGACCTTGTCAAGAGGGCCCTAAGTAATCTCGTTACCACCAACAGCCTATACTACTGGTAGATAACGTTTACTTATGCTCTAGTGATAGGTATGTGTTTCATCTTTGGGACATCAGTCCTTTTAAAATACTTTATCTTGTATTACTCGTATTCTCATACTTTCTGTCATTTAGACGATTTTATAACATTGATAATCGATTATGCCAAAGGTTAATCGAATATTCCTAGTTACATAAGCTAAAACAATTATGACTTTTGATATCAATAATCGATTACCAGACCAGGTAATTGATTATGTCCATCGGACAGAGAGATTTTATAATATTAATAATCGATTATGTTACATATTAATCGATTATTCCTAGTTACAGTAGCTACAAGATTCTGATTTTCGATATCGATAATCGATTATGTAAAATGGTTAATCGATTACTCCTAGTTAAAGTAGTTACAAGATTTTGATTTTTGATATCGATAATCGATTATCAACCATGGTAATCGATTATGACTATCAGATGGAGGGTATTAGAATACGGAAAATCCAATATCTCAAGGGATAGTCGATCCTTCCTAACACCATTGTATCACGATGTATTCTCTCTCACCTTATAGTGTCGCGTGAGTGGTTCCCTTGGTGATAAGTGTGAAACGAGTATGCTGCCCAACTTTGGAAGCTTGGGAAATAAACACCAGCACAAATCAGTAGGTTGCAAGTTAAAATTCTTGCATGATAACCCTTAGATAAAGACATATTTTAAGCTATCATGGACTCAATCACTTTCATCCATCCGAATCAAGATTACATATTCTTGAACCATCCTTTATCATCGAAAGTCTTGTTTAAGAAAACAAAGGTTTTTAAAATAAGACTTTAATAAAGCTTGTAATTTAACTTTTTACACAAATTAATACTTTCATGAAGACTTTTAAGTCATATTGATCACTTTAAGGTAAATTACTTAACCAAAGTAAAAACTTTAAATCAAGATCTCTTAAGTTAAACTTACCACTTTAAAGTAAGCTAACTCAAGTGGGTTTAATACTTTTGAACAATAAAACTCTATGGGCATTTCAACACATTTCATTCTAAAGCAACCACAAGGGTTGATAGTATTGATCTCATTCATAAAAATAATATTTTAAAATCAAGATGTTTTATCTTAAACTTACCACTTTAAAGTAAGCTAACTAAAGTAGATTCAACAAAACTATATGGTCATCTCAATACATTTTATTCTAAAGCAACAACAATGGTTGATAGTGTTGATCATATAATCAAGAACAA
Source organism: Lupinus angustifolius (assembly GCF_001865875.1). Lineage (NCBI taxonomy): Eukaryota > Viridiplantae > Streptophyta > Magnoliopsida > Fabales > Fabaceae > Lupinus > Lupinus angustifolius. Next base: position 2,350,776 of record NC_032020.1, on the reverse strand, counting down.
CATATCAAAAGTTAATATTTTAAATCAAGATCTCTGAAGTTAAACTTACCACTTTAAAGTAAGCTAACTTAAGTTGATTCAATAAAACTCTATGATCATCTCAACACATTTCATTCTAAAGAAACCACAAGTGTTGATAGTATTGATCACATAGTCAAGAACAACATATCAAAAATTAACATTTTAAATCAAGATCTCTGAAGTTAAACTTACCACTTTAAAGTAAGCTAACTTAAGTTGGTTCCATAAAACTCTATGGTCATCTCAATACATTTCAATCTAAAGAAACCATAAGGGTTGATAGTGTTGATCACATAATCAAGAGCAACATACTAAAAGATGATAACTATCTAATGATGTATGTGTGAGAGATTGAGAAAACAAGAAGAAAAATACTTTGAAATCTATTATAAGTGCTTAGAATGCAAAGTGAGAAAGTGATGAAAGAAATGTTCTTCCTCAAGGCCAAGGGGTTGCTTTTATAGAGGGGGAAATCAGATTTGGGCGGAGATCAAAGTGGTTCCCCAAAATCATGATCGTGTAAGGAGTTGATGAGTGATTTAGGAGATTATGTAAGTGATTGTACTTTTGCTTATTCAACAAGCAAGCTTGACTCATGAATGAGTGATGTTACTAATGTGATGAAACATCGTGATTAAAACCATGTCTGACTATTGTCGGTTAAAACCCGACCGAAGATTAAAAATCTCCCGATTAAGGGTTACATTTAGAACGTCGATACTTGGATTTCAGAGTGAAAAATATCTAGAAATGGGTCATGGACAAACTTGGTGTCTATTTTGACTCGAAATAATATTTCGATGCCAATGGCGCATTTGGAATTTGATTCCAAGTTATGAAACTCAAAAATCATATTTTGGCCGAATTTAGGGTGAATTTGGGTCCGAAAGAGGCCCAAACACTTTCTGTCTCAAAAAATTATGAACATTTACCATAAATTAGTAAATCACAATACAAGACTAAAACTCAACCGAGGTTTAGTCTAAATCAATACCGATTACTTTCTAAAATTAATCGTTTGTCAATTAAATAATTTATAAAACGCGCACAGAAAATCACGGTGTTATTTGTAAGAGTAATTGTCTTAATTAGTGAAGTTTATAGTGAATAATTTAAAAAAATAAAAATGATAATAATAACATGTTTTGAGAAAATTAAAAATTATTTGTTGAAAAAAGAAAACAAGAAATATAAAACATTTAGTGGAACTAAACACATCTTAATCTTTAAGAAAAGTTATTTCATGTGGTAACATATAACATAGATAATTATACATTTACATAATATTGTTTCATTTCATAGTAACTCATCAACAGCCATCATATTAAGAAAATATTCTTATTTAGTTATGTTAACACCCACATATAATACAAATTTGTTTTTAAATGTAAAATATTTGGATACTCACCAACACAGCTATCAAGAGGATATTTGATATTCCAACTACTAATGAAAAGAAGATATTCCAATGTGTGTTTACATCTTTAATTAATATGCAATGCATGTGATACATAATTTTACCCGAGCATATAATGTAAACAGTATAACAATTTTTTTTGTACAATGAAAAATATTTCTTTACTTTTAGATAACTAACTAATTCCATTTAGGATTGTCATATATTAAAATAGAACAAAATGTCCACTAATGCAATGAATTTTTTTTTTCATCCACTAAAATTATGATATGTTTAATTGATTTTTAAAAAAATATTTCTAAAACTAAACAAAATAGTACATATATCATTTTTTTACTAGCCGAAGGTAATGTTATTAAACTCAGACCGGTCAATGATTCGGTCAGAATACTGGGTCAATGAGTAACTAGTTTAATCAATAGGTCAATGGTTGGACCGATTAACTCGGTTTGCATTAAAAATTCTAAAAAATTCATAATATTACATAACAATATTTAATAATGGTATATTCAAAATTTATAAACATTATCATAAGAGGCTAGTTTAGGCTTAAACTGACCGAGTCAACCCGATTTGATAAAACCGGTGAAATGAGAAGCTCGGACTGATTAGATGTCTGGTTCACGGTTGAACCGGTCAGACCAGTCAGTTCGAACCAAATTTTATAACAATGACCGGAGGAGATAAGTTATCTCATGGTATATGATAAAATTCTTTATTCTCTTATTAAAATTGATTAACATGCTTAATCAAAATGTATTGTATCCCATTGTATCTATCTATTTTCTGATATAACTAATGTAGCTATAATAATCTACACATTATCAATTTCACTAGACAATGGGCATTGCAGCATTGAGTTGTATTGATCTGATAAAATCAGATTCTGGAAAGTTGAGAGGAGGTAGAGAAAAGGGACTTTGTGTTGAACTACCTTTTCTGATTTCTTGCATTGTAAGTAAAGCAGAAACTGTGTTTCTAAAAATCCCTTCTCCTGCTATAATAATAGCTTCTTTGGCTCTTATTTCAGCTTCTTCTTCAGCTGGGAACACTGTATCAATTATGCTTTCACATTCCTTCACAAGTTTTGAAATTATATCTGTTGTGAAAAAGGGTTGATCCAGAACTTTTTGAATGAATGGCAAGCGCAAAAGCCCCCCAGTTCTCTTGTCATATTTCTTCAAAATTTTAGCCAAACCTACAGAAACATTATATTTTCATTACATGGCAATGCAATAGTTTATCTAAGTTCACATTCTTCAACAACAAAAAATGCATATCCAACTAGGAGTTTTGTTATCAACATGGTGTCGGTCTGATGATCTAGTTGTATAAGGTCTGCTGGATAAGGTTAATAGTTCGATTAGTGTGAGCGACACTTGTTGGAATGACAATCACATATTCCGAAAGGTTTAGTTCCTTGCCCAAAAAAGATGAGAAATACCTTTGATATCAAAAAACTATGAGTTTTGTTAAAAAGTAAGTCTCACATTCTATCTCATTCTCCACTGCATAATTTAAATATTTGTTGAGTTACCTCTAATTTATTTTATGACACAACCTTAAGTTTTAAGCAAAGTTTTGAATTAAAGTCATAATCGTAATTATTAAAATTGTCAAATATTGAGTAAACATATGCTTAATTGTTCTCACAATCCAATTTTCAAAATTACCCCAACCTTAATATTATGATCATGGAACCAAATTTTTTTTATAAGTACTTCATTATTATTGTGGAACTTAATTCTCATGTAATAATAATTGGAAGAAAAAGTATACCTGTGTAATTAATATTACTATAGTGTACTAAGAGAACCATTTCACCATGGAAATCAACAATAGCTCTTCTAATTTTTGCCATCTCCTCATTATAATCCACTTCTGAAGGGTTATTGCTATTTGGTCCCCATAATTCAACTACTCTCTTGATCCTCTGTTGTAATTCCTGCATGCACCAAAATTGTTATTTACTTTCTTATTAAATTTCACAAATGCCAATCAATATCATTGATTTCTACCAAGGTTAATTAAATAATTTAAATATAGAAACTTTGGATATAGATCATACCAATTTGTTGCAGAACTATATCATTTTACATGATCTGTTCAGCATTTTTTTTATTTAATTATATTTTTTTTTTGAATTTCCAAGATATTAATTATATGAAGTTGCAATAAAAAGTTTCTAGTTTCATTCCTTTATAAATTTTGATATTAGTCAACAAGAACCTTAAGCTATATTTGAGAGTTTAAAGAAGATGAGATTAAATAAAAGAAGGATTTCTATTCGATTTATTACATGCCAATTTGGAAATAAGAATTACGGTTTTTTTGGGGGCATGATTAAATCCATTTCATTAAAAAAACTTTTAAATGATGAAACCTACATTTTTCTCCTTATTGGAATGTAATCAATAGTTAGTTAGTTTAGTTGAGAAGTTTCTATTTCTAGTTGGTAGTTAGTGTTAGTTAGACATATATAGAAACTTGTATAAATATGGTTGTTGCCTTGTTAATGAAGCAACTCATTCATTGAGAAACTCTTATCCTCTCTTCTCCTCACTCAATTCTTCTTCTGTCTTCATACTTCTTCTTCTGTTTTTCGTTAACATTTGGTATCAAGAGCTACAAAAGATCAAGCCATTTTTTCTGCTGCAATATGGCTCAAGCAACTGGAAATTTTGTCACCAATCTTCCAGTACTTGATGGAAAGAACTGGTCAAGATGGAGTATTCAGATGAAAGCAATTCTTGGCTATCAAGAAGTTGCAGATCTTGTAGAGGAAGGATTGCCAGAATTAGAAGAAGGAGCAACAGAAGCACAGAGAAATGCTTACAAACAGAACAAAAGGAGAGATTGTAAAGCAATCTGTCTCCTTCACCAAGCAGTGGACAATGCCCATTTTGAGTTGATTGCAGGGTCTGCAACAGCAAAGGAGGCTTGGGATGTGTTGGAAAAGCATTATGCAGGGGCTGCTCAGTTGAAGAAAATTCGGTTACAAACAATGAGGAGGCAGTATGAGCTTATGCAAATGGATGAGGGAGAGAAAATTGCAGACTTCTTCACAAGAATCATAACTCAAGTGAATGGAATGAAGTCGTGTGGTGAAAGAATGGAGGATGCTGCAATTGTTGAGAAAGTCCTGAGAACCGTGACTCCTAAGTTTGATCATGTTGTGGTGGCAATTGAAGAATCAGGGAGAATGGAAAGAATGAGAATTGAAGAACTACAAGGGTCTCTTGAAGCACATGAGCAGAGACTCAATGAAAGATTAGTGGACAGACCTTCTCACCAAGCCCTGCAAACTCAAACATCAACAAGGAGAGGTAATTTCAATGTAAAGAATTTCAACAAGAACTCAAGCAGGACTTGGGATTCAAAAGGTGGACCAAGAAAGGGAATTGATCAGCAAGATCAATTCAGTAGGAGGAGTGATGGAAAACAATCCAAGAACTGGAAGAGAAAGACTGATAAGAGGAGAATAAAGTGTTACAACTGTGATAAACTAGGACACTATGCCTCTGAATGCTATGCACCAAACAAAAACCAACATCAAGTTAGGCAAAATCCTGAAGCAAACCTTGCTAAGGAAGAATATGAAGACCCTGATGATGACCTGATGATGAAGCAGTTCAGTTAATGATGACAACAATCAACAAACTCAGAAATGATGTATGGTACCTAGATTCTGGATGTTCCAATCACATGACTGGACACAAGGATTGGCTAGTAAACTTTGATCCAACCAGAAGAAATAAGGTGAAGTTTGCTGACAACAGAGTTGTAGCAGCTGAAGGGACAGGGGACATTCCACTAAGGATGCAAGATGGGAGGAGAGCATTCATCACTGATGTCCTATTTGTTCCAAACATGAAGACTAATCTCATTAGCATTGGTCAGCTGCATGAGAAAGGGCTCAATATGGAGTTAAACAATGGCTTTCTAGAAATATATGACAACAAGAAAAGAAGTGTATTGAAGGCACCCCTGTCCAGCAACAGGACATTTCAGGTGAAGCTAGATGCAGTAAAGACTCAATGCCTGAATGCTGAAACCAACACTGATGAATCCTGGCTTTGGCACTTGAGGTATGGTCACCTAAATTTCAGAGATCTAAGAATGCTAAACCAGAGAAACTTGGTCACTGGTTTACCTGAAATAAAATCACAATTGCCAATATGTGATAGTTGTATGATAAGTAAACAAACAAGGAATCCCTTCAACAAGAATACTCAATCCAAGGCCACTAGTTTACTGCATATTGTTTATTCTGATGTGTGTGGACCTTTTGAAGTGAATTCACTAGGTGGAAATAGATACTTTGTATCTTTCATTGATGACTATAGCAGAAAAATGTGGGTCTATCTCATCAAGGCCAAGAGTGAAGTGTTTGAGTATTTGAAGAAGTTCAAGGCAGAAGCTGAAAGACAATCAGGAAACCAACTGAAAATATTCAGAACTGATGGAGGAGGGGAATTCACATCAAGAGAGCTTGAGAAATTCTGTGTTGATCAAGGCATAATACATGAGGTGACAGCTCCCTATACACCACAACACAATGGCATAGCTGAAAGGAGAAATAGAACAGTTATGAACATGGTAAGGTGTATGCTAAGGTGCAAAGGCTTGCCACACAACCTATGGGGAGAAGCAGTCACAACAGCCACCTATGTCTTGAATAGATGTCCCACTCAAAGTCTACAGGATCAAGTCCCTGAAGAAGTTTGGACTGGAAGAAGGCCATCAGTAAAGCATTTGAGAGTGTTTGGGTCATTATGCTTCAAGCACATTCCAGATCAAATAAGGAAGAAACTTGATGACAAAAGTGAGCTAATGATCTTTGTTGGTTATCACTCAACAGGATCATACAAGTTACTAAATCCTGTGACAAACCAAGTAGTCTTCAGCAGGGATGTGCATATTGATGAAATGAGCACATGGAATGATCTTCACAAAAGGATTGAGAAAAGCTCAACCATGCCTTTGATTCATGTACCAGAAGATCACAATGAGTATGAAGCCACAAATGAGAACAACACACCCTCAAGAACAGATGCTGCAAGATGTGTATCAAGGCCTGCAAGGGTAAGACAACTACCTAGGAGGCTTAATGAATATGAGGTATTCCCTGATGATGCAATTACAGATGAGGGTGATCTAATTCATCTTGCACTATTGGGAGAGACTGAACCAATCAATTTTCAAGATGCTATGAAGGAGAATGTATGGCTCAGTGCTATGGAAGAAGAACTTGAGGCAATTGAGAAGAATAACACTTGGACAAAAGCCAACCTACCTGCAGGAAAAGTTCCTATACCAGTAAAGTGGGTGTACAAGGTTAAACTCAGGCCAGATGGAAGTGTCTCAAAGCACAAGGCAAGATTGGTTGCTAAAGGGTTCTTGCAGAAGGAAGGGTATGACTACACTGATGTCTTTGCACCAGTGGCAAGGTTTGAAACTGTAAGGTTGATTGTAGCATTGGCAAGCTGGTTTGGGTGGAAGCTATGGCAACTAGATGTCAAGAGTGCTTTCCTCAATGGGCCTCTTGAGGAAGAAGTGTACATAACTCAACCTCCAGGTTTTGATATAGCTCACAAGGGAACAAATGTCTTGAAATTGAATAAAGCTCTTTATGGACTTAAGCAAGCTCCAAGAGCCTGGAACAAGAGAATAGACTCTTTTCTAAGGTCTATTGGCTTCACCAAATGCAAGAAAGAACATGGAGTGTATGTGAACTCATCAAGCAAAGGAGAAACAACTCTGCTCTGCCTATATGTTGATGATCTAGTCATTACTGGTAGCTGTGAATCTGAGGTTCTTAGTATCAAAAGCAAACTGAAGTCAGAATTCGAGATGACTGATTTAGGTGAATTGGCCTACTTCTTGGGAATAGAATTCTTGAAGACTCACAAAGGGGTAATGATGCACCAAAGGAAGTATGTCAAAGATGTCTTAAGCAGATTCCAAATGGCTGATTGCAAACCAGTAGCTGTGCCAGTTGAAGGAAAAGCTAGCTTAATTGACAAAGAATCAGACAAACCAGCAGATCCTACACTTTTCAGGCAAATGGTAGGTTGCCTTCGATTCATTTGCCACACTAGACCAGAGATAAGCTATGCTGCTGGAGTAATAAGTAGGCACATGGCTAATCCTAAGCAATCTCACCTAATTGCAGCTAAAAGAATAATGAGATACTTGAGAGGAACTATGAATTATGGAATTCTGTTCTCAAATCAGGTAGAGGTGAATGGATCTTGTTTTGTTGGCTACTCAGATTCAGATTGGTGTGGAGACAAGGAGGATAGAAAAAGTACTTCTGGTTATGTGTTCTCTATATTTGGTGCCCCTGTGTCATGGAGCTCCAAGAAGCAAGATGTGGTTGCTCTTTCCACATGTGAAGCTGAGTATATAGCAGCTTGTAGTGCAGCTTGCCAAGGTCTATGGTTGACATCCTTGATAGCAGAATTGCAGTGTGGAGAGCTTGGTAGTTTTGAGCTAATGGTGGACAACAAATCAGCAATTAACTTAGCCAAGAATCCAGTGAGTCATGGAAGGTGCAAACACATTGAAACAAGGTTCCATTTCTTAAGAGATCAAGTAGATAAGGAGAAGGTGAAGTTGGTTCACTGTCCAACAGAAGATCAGGTTGCAGATGTGCTAACCAAAGGCTTGAAAACAGAAAGATTTCAAAAACTAAGAGACATGTTGAAAGTTCTCTGTTTTGACTAAAAACAGGAAGGTGTTTGCTTGAGTATGATCTTGTAAATGGCTAACTCTTGATTAAGGAAGGGTATTGGAATGTAATCAATAGTTAGTTAGTTTAGTTGAGAAGTTTCTATTTCTAGTTGGTAGTTAGTGTTAGTTAGACATATATAGAAACTTGTATAAATATGGTTGTTGCCTTGTTAATGAAGCAACTCATTCATTGAGAAACTCTTATCCTCTCTTCTCCTCACTCAATTCTTCTTCTGTCTTCATACTTCTTCTTCTGTTTTTCGTTAACATTTCTTCCATCAAATTTCCTTTTATTCTTTACATGGCAAAATAACCTGGTATGTGGTTACCCAAGAAAATACCCACAATAGATACTCACAAAAATGGCTTATGAGTTAGAACAAGTATTATGAAACCCTACGAGTATTCGTGTAATTATAAATTTATTTTTTAATTAAATGCTTTATATATTACACTTTATTACTATTATTTTAAGATTATTTTTTGTCTAATTTATTATTATTTCATAATAAATTTTAATAATTGGACTACAAAATTATCATATATATATATATATATATATATATATATATCATATTTTCAAGTAACAATTATTTTTATATATTTATTATTATAAAATATATAAATATATGATTAAAATTAAAAATACGTTGGATACCCGCTAATACACAAATACTCATATAGATATTCACAAATAGTGCGAATATGAGTACGGGTAAGCATTACTTTTTTTCATCCGTCCATATTGTCATACTTAGAGCATACAAACATATCGTCAAATATTCTGACTAACATATACTTCATTTGCCCAACTATTTTGATAAAGAAAATATATATTTTTTGGTCCTAAATCAAAATGAAAGTAATAATTAAAAGTAATTTTTTTTAGGGATAGAGAATATTTGATTATATTTAAAGTTAACAAACATAATAAGAAATAAATAATAATAATAATGTGATTAATTTGATATAGTTTGACATAATTATTTTCTTTCATCTGCTGACAGAAGAATATAATTAAAAGTGATTAAAATATGCTGAGAATCTAAATCCACTATCACTTAAAGCATAATTATCAAATACGGTACTAATTGGTTTAGGAAAACAAGTAAACTAAACTTGCATGCATGGAAGATAAGATAATTATATCCAACTTAATCAAAATTGAAAAAACTGATCATAATCATTCAAACTGTATCGTAACAGTCCAAATCAGTTGGATGTAGAAAAAAAATCATAATTTTTTAAAACAATACATTAATTTAAATATATTCCAAATAATTTTTTTTGTAACCTCTCTTGTTAATAACTATTATAAACTTCCACATATTACTTTCATTTCTTTCCATTTTTTATATTAATATGTATTCACTCTTTATTGAATTTATATATTGCATTTCTTATAATTGTTTTTTCTTAAACAGTATAACCTAACAATGATATATTTTATATAAGAAGAAATAAGAATATGGGTCAATCGGCACAAAGTGATGCACTTCATATTATATTTTTTATATTTATTTTAATAGTCAAATTAAGGTGAGAGTGTAGTTAATATATTAAAAGTGAATATATATGATTATATGATTTTGTTGTAGAATTTAAAAATTGTTAACAGAAAAATAATAAAATTATACCATGTAGTAGTTAAACCATGTTTTCCCTTTATATAGTATATATAATATATAGAATATAGATATAGATAGATAGTATAGATATATAAAACTTAATGGATATATAATTTAATTAATAAATTAGAGGTTTGATAAGATTGAGTTAAAGTATAAAATATTTAGTTTCATGATCAAGCATAATTTTTCTACCGCTTATTCTCTCGTAAGAATATCCTAAGAAAAAGTACATATGTAACTAGAAACATAAAGATCAGAAAAGGATATAATTCTAAATTCAAGAGAATATTCCATGGCACATACGAAGCAATTGTGATGAAGAATTAATTCCTCTTTAATAAAAAGTACACCCAATGATTATGAAACACGTGCCACTCTCATTAAAAAATCAATAAATATTTTGCGTCTCAACATTGGTCCATAACATAAACATACTTGCAGTATCTACCAGCAAAGTTGAAAAGCAAGGTATGTAATTTTTATATAAATAAATACTAAAAAATGTTAATATAATTAAATTTTAATTCCAAATTATCCTACTTAATTATAACTTTATTTTCACAAGCAAATATTAATAAATTTTATTTTCACAAATGTTAATATAATTAACTTTATTTTGACAAGTAAGGACCAATATGTAATTTATCCATCAATAGACAGTGGCCTAGCTCAATCTTTGACTTCTCTGAAAGTTTTGATTTTGACTATGTACTACTAATCTCTAAAATCAATTTACTTTTAATAAAATTCTTTCCACCAAGAGTACTTTTTTAAAAAAACTAATGCAAACTAATGCCTTTGGCATCCTCATAAAATAATAGATAGAAAGTTTGTAGTGAAAATTTGAGTGATTAATATATTAAAATTTTGAATGTAACTTAGGATTAAAATTAGACTCTTTTAAAGTATAATCTAAAATCAATTTTTTAGAAAGAAAATAGAAACTAATGGTGTAAGACCTCATTAAATAATTAAATTCTAAAATGATCAAATATCAAAGGTTCAAGCAATCCTGTTTAGGAATGGTAGCTACACATCGAGAAGTATATCTGGTATTACCAAACAAAGGAAAGAAAACACAAGTAAAGAAGTGTATTAGTGACATTACCTCATGTCTGATAATGAAATCCTCTTCTTTTTCCATGAAGAATCCATTGAACTTATCAATCTCATTGTTCAACAAATACACAAACTCAGCTTCTACCTTGTAATACTCCAATGACCCATTCATAAACATGGGTGAAGCCGATATCAACTTCACTAGCTTCTTCATTTCCTTGTAACATAAGTAATTGTCCCTCCATTCTGGCAAAGATTCCTCAATTTGTTTCTTCAATCTCTTCCCAAATTTCATCCTCTCTCTTTAAAAATGACAAAATTTAAGGAAGAGAGATATATTTAAGGATTATTATGGGAATTGGGTTATGGGGTGATTTATATGTCTAAGTTTATTGGAATATCATAGAGCATATGCTTAGGGTGGTGGAGTGCAGTTGGCAGTTATAAAATGAGTCGTTGAAGGAACTTAGAATTCTTGGAAGCATATTCGATTACTATAGCATTATTATTACATGGTCATAGTTTAGGACTTTGGATTTTGAAAAATAAACGTGCCCCTATTTCCTTGGTGGCAACAATATAATGTGATTGAGTTTAATAAATAATAAGAGGAGTAATTGGAAGTTAGGTATGTGATGTGGGCCCCTCTAATTTCTATCAAATTTGCCCTCTCCAGAAAAGTGCAGAAAACTCCCATAAACTTTACGCCTTTTATAAGTAATCACTATAAACTATTTTTTTTATAATTATCTCTTAAACTTTATCAATTGTTAACAAAAAGTCACTACAATTAAACTCATAATAATAACAATACAACAATATAAGTTAGTCAACATTTATATTTGAAGAAAACCTTCACCAAAATATGAAATTGATTAAGAATAAGTAAACTTTAAAGTTAATTCTCATCAATGCAATAATATATATACAAAAAAAAAATGAAATAATGATGATATCACATTCAAGATTAAAAAATGCATAAGACATGATTTTTCATTACTATTAATTTAATATTATCTTTATGCAACAATCAAGTTCACTAATAGTTAAAAGATTAATGACTAATTAAAAAAGAAAAATAATTTATAATGTCTACTTACAAAAGATATAAAATTTAGGGTGTTTTTATATATTTTCCCTTTTTTTACTCTCTCTATTTCTTAACTCTAATTAATCCAAATTGAGTTGATATAACTCATTTATAAAGGTAAAGTTCTTACAACAGTTAACATTTTTAAAATATTTTACATCCTTTAAAAAAATAATTTATCATCCTTATCATTATATATTTTAAATTAAATTATATATATGGTTGGAAACGAGTCGAACCGAGTCAAACCAAAATTCAGCTCGATAAAGATTAGTTCAGCTCAAAATTCGACTCGAGTTCGATACAAGTTACTTTTCTAGCTCGAATTCGGCTCGGTTAAAGTTTGTGAACTGTTTGGTTCAGTTCGAATTGGTTCATTTAGACAACTTAAATAAATAAATAATTTTTTGAAAAATACTGCAAAAGATTTATATATATAAATATAACATTGTTTAAATATATATTAGCAATAAATATAAAAAATAATTCATGAATCATAATAAACATAAAAATTAGTTTATATATATATTGAGCCAACTGATAAACCTAACGAGTCAAACCGTATCCAACTTAAGTTCGGCTCGTATATTTAACGAGCTCAATTTTTAGCTCAAGTTCAGCTCATTTGGTTCATGAACCAAGTTTATCGAACTAAATAATGAATCAAGTTTCGAGCGAACAACGAGTTGGTTCGGTTCATTGCCAACCCTAATTATATATATAAATAAAATTTAAAGTAGTTAATTTTCTTGATTTTTTAAATATTATATGATTTTAATCTAAATATCAACATAAATTGGGCAAATAGAGAAAAAAAATAAAAGATGCTATATAGAAAAGGTAAATATTCTTATCTTCTATAATATGTCTTATATATTATAATAAAGACTAGATGGAGTATGTTTAAAAATTTTAAATATCATATAAAACATAAAATTGAGTGAGACTTACACGTCACAAGAATTTTTAGACTTGTATTTCCACAAAATTTAAATATAAAATGTGTTAAATGGATCTAAGCTTCTTGTTACTGACCAACAAGTGTTGGTATATTCTTTAATTTTTGCACAAAAATGATAAATTTTCAGACTCTTATTTTCTTATCTTATGTTTCATCTCATGTTATAAGAAAGAGAGATGTAAAATGAAATTTCTGATGAATATACATAAAGTTGGAAATGTTTGAAATATTTTATTATATGAGGTCCTATATTGCTTAGTATTAGAATAGAGTATAATATCAATGTTATATATTAAACTCAAGTCCATTGCTGTAATACGCACTATATATAAGCATCAAATAGAAACACACATGAGTAGTTGGGCTCATGGATGTGCTAGGGTTTGTAATTCTTATTCTCTAATAATATCTTGGTAGCCGCTCAACGCTCCCGGGGACGTAGGCACAATTTGCCGAACCCCATTACCAAATTCTCTTGTTTCTTCTCTCCTATTTATTCTATGCACTTTATTTGATTGCTTGTGGCTAACGCTGCGCAACGTTCGCTTCCGCTATACCAACAATTGGTATTAGAGCCAATTGGTAGATGACTCTTAACCTTGGCGCCAGATAATGGCTAAAGAGGATGAAGGCATGATGGCTAGACAAGGTGCGTCAAAGGTACTGCACAAAGATAAAGTAGATGAGTTGAATGAGAAGAAAACATGACGAAACTGTGGTGAAGGCGATATATGTTGATCGAGAATCCTAAAATTTCATGTTTTGGATTAGGATAAAGGTGGAGATAAGGACTCATGTGCTGAGTTTGGCCCTGAGACATGTGCTAACAATACCTTCTAGATGTTGAGGGAATAATCTCATTTGAGATGAGAAATGGAATATCCTAATGGCCTGTCTAGGACGTCATAGTGAAGGATATTAATTGTTAGCATATCCACAAAAGCACAGGGGCGATGGCTAACTTTGATGTAGGGTGTAACACGCGCATTGACTTTGATGCAAGGCGTAACACAAACATTGGTAGAGATGTAGGGTGTAACATGAGTATTGGCTTGGATGTGGCACATGCATTGGTTACCATTGATGCAAGGTGTGTGTTGTGCTACATTCCTTATGGTGGTGTATGATAGTTCTTTTGAACTAGGATTGTTGGAGTAGACAATGATGGTAACGGTTGAGACTTTCAAAGGAATCTCCAAGGTTTAGTTTGACTGAGTATTGAAGATGATGATTGTTGGTGAACTTTTATGTAGATGTTCCATATATTGAAAGACTTCCCAGCAATAGGTGGCTAGGTGGCATGTTCCATTTGATGGCGGTACGAGAAGCTGCACTATAAGTTTGGAGAGCTAGGATCTTGGTAACATCGTCAAGGATATTCATAAGGTTTATGTTGTAGGGGAGCAGACTCTTATGTGAAGGAGTTGTTAAAGAGAATTAGGCATTAAGCAAGGTGAAGTCATATATTCGCTAAGGTGGAAATTCTTGTGTAGATTTACTAATGAGCAAGATATTCGTCTATTTCAATCAAGGTGGAGATAGTTGGGAATGTTTGAAATATGTTATTATATGAAGTCCCACATTGCTTAGTATTAGAATAGAGTAGAGTACCAATGTTATATCTTAAACTCAAGTCTCTTGTTGCAATGTGCACCACATATAAGCACCAAATAGAAACACATCATGCACACTTAGGCCCAAGGGTGTGCTAGGGTTTGTAATTCTTATTCTCTAGTAATATCTTGGTAGTCGCTGTGCTCTCAGAGACGTAGACACAATTGGCTGAACCTCGTTACCAAATTCTTTTGTTTTTTCTCTTCTATTTATTTTATGCCTTTATTTGATTGTTTGTGGCCAACGTTGCGCAACGATCACTTCCGATGCACCAACACATAAAAAATATATTTTTTGTTTCACTTATTTATTAAAAATTACATTATTGTATGAAATGATACTATATAACTTTGGACTAAAAATAAGATTTTGGATAAGTGATGGAGAAAGAAGAAGAGAAAACGTTGTATGAAAAGATTATTTATATTATCGCTACATCATCTACCATTTATTTTTAGTTATGATTGTCTCTTAAATAAAAATAATAAAAATAAATGGTGCATAATACATTGATTATGTATAAATCTTTTCATCGTAGATATTACATTAAAGAAGATATTGACTTGTCCAGAATAAAAAAAATTAAGCTGGGGTCATCTGCGATGTAGAGAAAAGAGGATAATGCATAGGAATCTAGTTAGAATCGACCATGGGAGGAACCAAGTAAGGAATGTGTGGATTTTTAGCTACAAAGGGCCAATGTGCTAACATTGTGGGTCTACGTTTATCTCCACTAGTAACAAAAATATTAATAGTGTAATATCTATGTATTATCAGTATAAAGATTTATACAAGTTAATATATTATCTACCATTCATTTGTATTACTTTTTGAAGAGTTAATGATGATTAAATATGAATGGCGGATGATACAATAATGATACATAAAACTCTTACACTATGAGTAATACATTTTTTTCGCACTATCAATACATACATTTTTCTCACAATGTAGGGTCGAGTACAAGACTAAATAATTGCATAATGTAGAAGGCATATTGGATAATGAAGTTTCTTAACATTGATAATAATTTAGCTGGAGAAAATAAGATAACTCTGATGCACCAACTGGAAGAATTTAGGCTACAAGCATGTAATTCATTTAAGTTATATAAAGAGAAATAAAGAAATATCATGATAACAAGTTCATTAAGAGAGACTTTTCTATAGGCCAACATGTTCTATTGTTCAACTCTTGGTTAAGGTTATTCCTAGGAAATCTTAAGTCTAAGTGGTCGGGTCCATTCGTGATCAAGGAGATCATGCTCCATGATGTTATTAAACTTACTAACCTCACCATACAAAAATAATGGGTAGTGAACGAGCAGCGCACCAAGTCATATTTGAGTGATGAAACTCAAAAGCTTGTCAATATTAATCATTTGAGTGAGTCGTAATTCATCACACATCAAAATATTAGCGTTAAATAAGCGTTTGTTAAGAGGCAACCCAATGTCATTACTATTTTTTTTCTCATTTCATTTGTACCTTTGATGTTTGCTTCTGCTGCAGATTGGAACTCAGTTGGTGGAAAATTTACTACTGAGGTTAGTCTAAACTTCATAGAGGGGGTGGAACATTGAGCTTAGTTGGAACAAACTCTAATTCTGTGATATTTTCTAGTTTTTACCTTTTTATTTATGCATTATGCGTCTATTGAGAATGTTTGACGATTGTGATTATTTTGACCTGTCTAAAATTCTAAGTTATCTGTAATGTCTTGATTTTAATTTGATTGAATGTCTAACTCACACGAAAGGATGTGATTTCTTAGTGAACAATTGATTTTTAGAAATTGTGTGGTTGCACTCATAATTGATATTGTCATGCTTAACTACTATGATCTTGTAGACCTTAGCAAATGTAATTTGAAGTTGTCTAAAATCAGGATGAATGCATGATATACTGAGTGGTGTGAGTTTTGAGCTAATACACTATGAATTGCATATTTGTGATTAGATGTCACTGACTTGCACTATTAGTTTTGCATGAGTCTCTAACTGTCATGATAGTAGAAAACAAGGAAATGATCAAGACACTTGTTTCTTGAAAATTATCCACTTGGACAAAAAGCTTACCAAAATTGAAGTATTCCTTGATATCCCCTTTAAGCCTTATATGTTTTATGAATATAACCCTTGAGCCATAAATGATAATAACGATCATCTCCTAATTCTAGTAGGATAACAAAGTTTGTTATATATTGTTATATGTTATGGTCATATACAAGTTGTGGAGAAGGAATAATGTATATGAGAAGAAGTGAGAAGAAATTGTGTGATATAAGAATATGTTGTAAATCATCATATCATCTCATGTATGAAATACTAAAACCTTATAAAAAAGGAGAATAAAAAAAGATGAATGATGGTGTACTATAAAAGTAAATGGGTATAAAATTGGGTTGTAGTATAAGAAGAGTTGAATTTGATAGACTTAGGTGAAATTAGAATTAGTGAGTGTGTTGAATTGCTCTCTTAGCCTACTAGGGTCTTTGTTATCCGAAAAGACCATGTTTTTTGAAACCCAACCACATTAAAACCATAACAAAGATCTCAATGATTCATATTTCATAATATTCTTGATGATTATGAGATAATACAAGAATTGGCTCTGTTGTTTATTCAATAGATACTAATGAGAGACATACACTACATTAGAGAGTGAGACAAACACTTTGAGAAAAATGCACTTCCTGATTGAATGACATGATTTGTTTGTTGATGAGGTACTATATTGATTATACAACTAAGGATGATATGTGTAGCTTATGGAAACTATCTATTGCCTTAAGTCTTGAGTTCATTTTTAATTATCAAATCATGTTGAGAAAATTATCTAGTTGTTGAAAACCCAAACATGTTTTTGAAAAAATCTAGCTTGGACTTTTGTTTGAGGACAAATGAAGTTCTAAGTTGGGAAGAGTTTTTAAGTACCAAATTATCATAATTAAACTACCAAATTTATGATACTTTCACTCATAACTTAGTCCAATTTTCAGAAAATTGATCCTAAAACTTAACATATGAAGAGAATGATCAGATATTACTTTTGTAATGTTTGTGTAGGACAAAACTAGAGGAATAGTTGCAAAAATTCAAGTTTCCGGATAATAACAACTCAAGCTTAATGTAGAATTCACACCCAATTAACGAGACAAACCTAGAAAGTCACGTGAAGTGCAACCCTTGCATTGGGCAGAAATAGGAGCCTACAAAATCATGCCCAACATAATTCCTACATTGGGCGAAATATAGGGGGAAATTTGGTTTAGATACAGTTTTAAATTCACCCAGCGAAATTCCCGAGCGAGCGAAATTCCCGAGCGAGCGAAATTGCGCAACTTGGCTAGCTGAAATATCGAGGCTCAACCAAACAAAATGTTACGTCCAACGAATTCCTTAAGTTGGGCTAAAATGTCATGATTCATTCTCTTTAAAAGAGGATAAATTTGGACACTTGAGACACACATTCGAGTTTATCACTTTCTACTCGAATTTGTTTTAAGTCTTAGGCTAGTTTAGCTCCATTTAAGGTGTAGAAGCAAGGAGGAATGACTAGAGGAGCTAATCCATACTCATTGGAATGGTAATTCCTTCTCTTATAAGTGGATTTTTATCTTTTGTCTTTTGTTTAGTTACCTTGATTATGAGTAGCTAAATTATTCTTTGTTGGGATTGAATGTAATATGAGCTTGATGTGTAGACTTTAATTCTTATAAGTTGATTGTGCTTAATGCTTACTTTAAAGATTGACAACCTTTTTGTATGAAATTGTGATTGAAAATGTATACAAAGATCCTCATTAAAATTCTGATTATTTCAACTTATCACATTGATATAATTGCTAGACATATATTAGTATCAATTATTCACATTATGCATGTTGTTGTTTTAATTACTAGACATATATTTAATTCAATGATCAATAACTCCGAATTTTGTTAACATAGTTGCTAGATATAGAGGTGTGTTAAGGGTTCATAGACCTTCATCTTGTTAGTGTTGTTACTAGACATATTAATAAGCTACTAATATGACCAAAACATTGACAATTAGTATATTTGAGGTGTTGCATTAAAACTCAATTTGACAAACATAGTTGCTAGACATGTGTGTTTTGTGAATCATAGTTCTTCATCTTATGAGTAGAGTTTCTAGACATAGAAAATTATTTCATGAGCTACTAAATTGATTAATGCATGAGCTTTTGGTACCATTGAGGTCCCCTTGTTATGAAAGAATCATAACTAGATAAAAATGTTGTTGAATCAAGTGTATATTGATAGTAAATAGTAAGTTCAATCCCAACATCTTTATTCCAAGTAGTTAATCGATAAGTGTTATAATTAAACAACCAACCAAAACCCATTTTGAAATCAACTTAGAATAATACTTTTTGGTTGAAAGACATCAAGCAAGTCCTTGTAAATTCGAGAATCTTTTATACTTGTTTGTGGCAACTTGGTTTGGTAATCCAATTAACCAATTTTCCAGTTAGCAATAAGCTATTATAACTTCTGAAGAGAATAATCTCTTGATAAGTTATGGTTTGGAACACCACATGTAAAGGTCTTTGATATGTTCTCGGTTCACCTAGGAACTCACGAGATTCACTCTCATTGTAAGGTCTAAGCAAAGCTCTAAACTATGTAATTCATGGTCTATAGATTCAGAAATATGGAGTGTGTCGCGCCCCGATTTTCGGCTACGCGACGTCTCGAGTCGCCACTACATTTTTTACTGTCAAAAATGTAGAAAAATCTTTTTTAGCCCGATTACCTTGGGCTTTTTTTTTTTGGATTTTTGATATCCAGGTTCGGAAGGTGGTTACAGGGTAGGGAAGGTATTAGCACCCTACCCGCCCGCCTTAAGCGGTACCCTATACTAAACTACATGGATTACTATATTTTTTATTTGTTGTTATTATTATTTTGATTCAATTGTGTGATTAATTAATTAATTTTTATGAAGAAAAAAATTGTTTTTATTATTGTGCCTGACAAGAATGACCCAGGTCCTACGTATCCCTATTAAGGGAATCAAGGCTTACGTAGTTCTTTAAGTAGAAAAAGGTTTGTTGGTTGGATTGATTTTAGAAAATATAAGTGTTAGATCTCGACTAACAATCCTATTAATACAAGTGAAGTACAGCCCATACGTCCGATACCGCATTTTGTACTAAGGGTTAGTTAAGATCTTAACATGTTTATGGACAAAAGATTTTTGAGTCGTTAATGAATTAGTTATGGTGATTATTAAATTGATGAAGTGCAGCCCATATGTCCGACACCGCATCATATCTTAAAATTAGAGTGATTGTCGTCTTAGAATTTATAATGACTTTATCATAAAAAAAATGTAGTAGTTATTTTAAGAACATTGATTAAAATTCAAAAAAAAGTATAAAATACTAGTAGAATGTGATTTATTCTAAACTTTTTAAAAACCTACACATTGTATTTTGTGTTTGGGCTCCCTCTAACATTGCATATATTAAAATTTGGATACTCATTAACATGA
>NC_032020.1:2275540-2330627 GCF_001865875.1 Lupinus angustifolius | reverse complement strand
AACACGCGTGGCAGGAAGAGACTGTTGTGCAGTGAGACCGAGACGTATTTCGTCCTGCGATTGGCTGCTTTTTATGGTCAACTCACGGATGGAGGAAGTATGCAGATCTAACGGCTAGGGATCGAGAATGCACGGATAAACGATGGACCCACCCACACAGGATTGATTCTTGCAGCAAATTTTTTATTTTTTCTCTTTTTTTCGCAGAATATGTTTGGTAGGGTTTTGGGAGATTTTTTGGATGTTTTGGCAGTGTTTCAATAATACTTTCTGTGTCCTCTTCTCCTCTTCCCAACCCACTATTTATAGGAAAAAATAGCCCAACCGAAATCCCTAAAGATTTGCCTACCTCTTTAATTTTTTCATAAATCAAATATTCCCCTTTTCAAAATCCAATCAAATTGATTTGATTTCCATTAACCAGGATATTTGAAAAATTGATTTCAAATCTAGAATTTGAATTTGAAATTTGAAATTTGAGTTTCAAATCTGAAATTTGAAATCTTTTTTGATTTTTTTTAATTTTTTTGTTTATCCGAAAAATCAATAAATACTTAAGAGAAAATAATCCTCTTTTTAATTTTTTTATTATTTTTTTGAAATTCGAAAATTAATTTATTATTATTATTAGTTATTATGGCACTCAATTGTGTTTTTAAGCATGATATCTTATTTAAATGCTAAAAAAAAAAATCCGAAAATTGGTTTTAAAATCTTTCACCATCTTCCACTTATTGAATGCTATTTCGAAATTTTTTAAGAAGAAAACATTTATTTTTATTTTTATTTTTATTCTTTTTGTTTTGGAAGATGAAATGTGGGCCTATGGTGGCCCAAACAACATTTTTTTGAAAAATTGTTTTTTAGGGCTTAGACTTTATTTGTATTTTCTTGAAATGGAAAACTTATTATTTGGAAACGAATTGAGTTTTTTCTGGGCCGGACAAAAATGAGTGTTCACAGAGTGCATATATAGGGCAGTTGAACAAGACAAGAAGACAACACTACTAATGAAAGTGCAAGTTCTAACTATTGAGAACAAGCGAACAATCAAATAAAAAAGAGAAAAGAGGATCAGAGAATAATCAGAGTTTCAAAAAATATTAATAAGAAACAAAATGATGATGTTTTATAAATGCATTAGAGTGAAGAATCTGCCATTAATGATCATTAATCTAGCGATGCAAGAATTCATTTTAGTTATATTTATGGTCAAATGTTAAAGGAAGCCACACACACAAAATGTCCAAGAAAAATGTGTGTATTGTATTGTTTGTTATGAGTAATATATATGGGTTTCAAACATGGGAAACTTTAGGAATATGTTTACATTGCGTATAAAATGGACAAAAATATCATTTTTACTTTAAATATATAATAATCTAAATGAGGATATTTTAGTAATATCAATCTTAAAATTAATAACAATAAGAGGATCTTATTTGTAACTTGTGCTTGATGAATGATGAAATCTAGATCATCCTTTTCTCTCACGATTTTGTGGCTAATATTTGGAAGAGTTTTTATTTATGGCTTCAAGTTCAGGTATTTATCCTAAACAATAAAACATTATTATTGTTGAATCCTTAAAACTACAGGAGTCTTTATGTAATTTACGTAAAGGAAAATTGGTGTAGAGAATGTTACAGCTCATTATGATTTGATGTGTTTGGAGTATGCAGAACAATGTCATCTTTAAGGGGAACACCTTAATTTTATCCAAATTATAGATTTGATCCAAATTAGATCTTGGTGTATTTCCCTAATATTGTTACTTTTAAATCCTATTCTTTTGCACAATAGTGCATTGATTCTATTAATTGTATTAAACTTTTTTGTAACCTATAATCATAGCACCCTTGTGTGATTTTTAAATACATTTGTTTATCAAAAACAGATTTCTCTTCCCTCTCACCCACCTTAACTTCATCCTTTTTCTCCCTCATTCTAAAAAAGGAAACCCACAACCCTCCAAATTCTTCCATGTAGCAAGGTTATTAGGTTAATTATCAACATTTTAAATTACAATCGTGATGGTTTTGTTGTCGTTGCATAGACTCTAGAAATTGCAATATTGTTGTTGCAATTGTGATTGCCTAGTGGAATTGAGAACAATGCTTCCAACTATTTTTCAATGGTAATATGAAAAATCCATAATCTCTAAATAGTCTTCTCACGCACTAAAAGTTGTCATATATTCTTAACACACAACAAAATATTTTGGATCTATTTGTGTCTAAATTATATAATAGAAAATTACATATAAAATACGTATGTAGTCGTAGTTCTCAAACCTTTAAAGTTTTTCTTCAAATTATGAATATTCTATTTGACCAATCTTTGATATTAAGTTTTGAAACAATATAACAGAAAATAAAATATTCTAACTTCTAAATCACAAAAGTCTTTTGTTTGTGTGTGTAGGTGTTGGTGAAGCGGAAGCTATCGTTGCGCAGCGTTGGCCATAAACAATCAAGTAAAGGACATACAAGTAAATAGAATAGAAGAAACAAATGAATTTGTTAATGAGGTTCAGCCAATTGTGCCTACGTCTCCGGGGGTGTTGAGCGGCTACCAAGATATTATTAGAGAATAAGGATTACTAAACCCTAGCACACCCATGAGCTCACCTGCCCATGGGGTGTTTCTATTTGGTGTTTATATCTGCTGTACATTATAACAAGGGACTTGAGTCCAATATATAACATTGATATTCTACTCTATTCTAATTCTAGGTAATGTGGGACTTCATATAATAACATATTTCAAACATCTCACAGTAGTAAATAAAGAAGATCAAGAAAGTAATATAGAGATTCTTCCTTTTCAAAGAACACACTTGCATAGAAGAAAATGGGATTTTTTTTCTTTAAAACTTCCACAGTGGGTTTATGTTTTTCATTTCTTTTAAACACACACAAGGGAGGGAATATGTTTTTCTCTCTTCCTTCCAGAACACCGGCACATAGGAAAATGCTACGAAATTCCTTTGTAACGTGCAGTTAGTAAGTGTCCTCAGGTACTGTTGCTTGAAGTTGTACACAGCAATTAACAAATATCATTTCATCATGCAATACAACCTTTCCTCTTTTATTTTCCATACCCAAAGAAATAATTTTAAAATTTATTTCTTTACCAATTAATTATTGCTGCTATAATAGAATTAAAATAATATTGCATAATATTATTTATTTGATCAAGTTAAATTCTTGAATTTCATTATCAAATAATATAATTATTTACCAATGATTAGAACATTCATGAGTATGTGACGTTGTAGGTTCAATATTAAGATGATAGTAAATTAATAACTAAATTAATTTAATAATCAAGGTTGACACTTAACAACTCTCCTTAATGATCAGATAGCATGAAGCAATATATACTTTTACTTTCAAGAACCACTAGAAAGTCAATTAGAGTATGTCATTTCATCTTTAAGCTAATTTTAAAGTATAATATAATTGTTAAAGTTTAATAAGTTGTCATTATGGCTCAAACAAACTCATTTCTTTATTCATCTTAATAGGTTGGTCAATGTCTTATTTTATATATTATAGAGCTCAAACTCATTATCACATATTAATTATTTCCTTCTTCATTATTCATTAATTCTACAAGCATTTAATTATACCAATATTCATTAATGTAATAACATCCTTAAATATTATATGTCTGAAATAAAAGTATAATAAATAAAATGTTAATTACTATGATAATCTCAACTCAAAAGAAATCATATCATTTTTTTATTGAGAATTTCTTATTGACAATTTAAATAATCTTAATCATTAAGAAATTTTCAGTAAAGTCAATGCAATGATTATATCCACATATGCACCATCTATCTATACAATTTAATAAATAAGATATATTAATACTTATCCAATAAATATTATCACACATATATTGATTTATATAAGTTATTGATGTCTTATTCTCAATAATTCTATGATCAAACAATTTAGACTACAGATTATAAAAAATGTGCTTCTCAATATTATAATCTGTATTATAATAAGAAGACTTTAATTTGTAATCAAAGAATATATCTTAAGATCGGTTTAATTAAACAAATGTGACAAAAATAAATAAATACAATTACTTTAATTAAATTTAACAATCAACTAGATCTTGATTATAGATATATGAATATACAATATATTTGGAAGAAAAGGATAAAACTAACTATATCTAACTTACAAACCCTACTAGGTCTAATTTGCACCGGGATGCTCTTTATTAGGAAGAATTCATCAATCATTCATTCATTTCTAATATAATTATTCTAATACTGATACATCTCAGAGTTTGAGAGAGAAATATATCATTTTAACACAAAAAGCTTAAATACCTTAAACTCTTTCAGTTTGGTAAGCATTGCTGCTCCCACTGGTTGATACCTTACCGTTGAACATAGTGACCATGGTTTCAGATATGAAATCGATAACATTCCAAGTAAATTTCGCCACCGTTCCTAATATCCAACACAGTGAACTTTTGGTGAAGAAACCACACAATATTATTGACACAAGTCCCCATGTGATGAGCATAACCCACAAGAGTGGTTGTTGAAATAAGATGGCAAGTAGGGATGCAGAAGAAAGTGACCCAGATAGTAGAAGAACAAAGCTCAGAATCTGAGTTTGTGTTCTATGAATCTTGATTCCAAGTAGAGTACTGTAGATGCAGATGGAAGTCAAGAATGTTTTCATCTGAATTGGGTACGTATCAAAGGGTGATTCCTTCTTGTTTTGATACTCAACTTGGAGCACACCAATGAGTAATGGATCCAGAAATATGAAGATGGAATGCCATGGGATTGAAGAGCTGAGATCTTCATCATTTGATGTAGTTTGAAGGTATTCTCTACAACAAGTTGGCATAAAGTCTGAACCAGGTTAATTTAAAAGTTGCCTTAAACAACACATGCATATAATATGTAGTAGGCATTGAAGTTGACGAAACGAGTTTTTTATAATTACAATAATATTTCTTTAATACGGTTGAAGAACCATAGCTAATAACAAAGCATAAAGTATGTTTTGATGCCTTAAGAATTTGGGTTAAGTCTAAGGATTTAAGGAAAGAAAGTAAAAGAGGTTGGTAGTTTGAGTCTTACCTACAATAAATATATGGGGATCAACCGATATCTCGTAGAGTGTAAGATGTAATTAAAAGAATAAATATTTGTAGTAAAGTGACTAACCTTTCTTGTTTATGATATTTTAGATGACATGAGCACTTCACATACTTCGATAATCTCCTTTGGTTTACCTTTGCACCTGCAACTTTAACTCTTCTTGTTTTTGTTCTGCACATTGAGATATTCACATCCTTAGTATCTTCTATTTTATTAACAACATCAATGTGATCCTTGGACGCATCCATTTTTCATATCACTACTAAATAAAAAATGATTTTTATCTTTAGGTTCTTTTATGGATCCATTTATATATATGTCTGTGAAAATCTATATCATGGTTAAGACAACTTTTTAGAGGAGTTAATATTCAACGGTCGGCGATTATCCTTGCTAGCAGTTTATGTTGAATTAGTAATGATTCTAAGGGACCCAATAACTGCACACTCAAAAATAAAAAAAGAAACATAGCCGCAAAATACTAGGGTCTGAATCCTTTCCATTAAATTTACCAATGTGATGTAGTTCCAATTCATGTTTCTAGATATTGTTTTCTTCTCTCCTAATCACAAGTATCTATCTGACTCAATATAATGAGGTTGCCTCTTTTAGCTAAGTTTTTTTCGGCACACAGTATTATAAAACTCGGATCGGACTGACCGATTTGACTGGTTCAACCGTGAACCAGACATCAAATCGGTTCGAGTCTTTCATCTAACAATTTCGACTCGATTGATTTAAACTTAAAATCGGTGACTTAGATGGTCGGACCAATTGGACTGTTTGAGTCAATCAAAGTTTTTTATAAAAACAACCAAAACAATGTCGTTTAAAGATGAAAAAACTTTTAGCTTATTTGTAACTATATTTTTCATTTGTTAACTTATATTATAGCAAAACTTTCATTGTTTAATTAAATTTTAAACTTATGTGCACTTTTCTTGCACTTAAAGCATAATAAATATGTTGTTTGAAGTTGTTTTTAACATTTTATAGTAGTAAAATATTTTTGTTGATTATTTAATTAGGTATGGTAATATTTTAAAATTAGAAATATAGAGTTATTAAATAATATTAGCTAACATTATGAATTTCTTTTATAATTTTTAATATAAACCGAGTTAACCGACTCAACCAGTAACACACTAGTCCAACTAATAACTTATTGACTAAATGACATGACTAAGTCATTAATCTCTCTAAGTTTAATAACATTGTACAATACTCAAACACAAATCTAGAAAATAAGTATTTATAGCTTCAACTAACCATCATTGTCTATATACATTGTTGATCTAAAATAATCACTTCTAGGCAAAACATATCAATTATTTTTACATAAGCACCAATATATCATAGGGAGGTCAAATGGGAGTACAATGGGTCTTATAATACAAAACTTTTGAAAGCCTTTAGTAAACAATTACTCTTCAAACACACTAAATCATCAATAAATTATAAGAAAAACTAAGCCTTTATCTTAATAGGTGAGGTCAACTAATGATCTATCATAAATCATGTTCATTAATAAAATATTAATGTTTAAGTCTTTCTTTATCATTTCTTCTATGGTATTTCTTGGTCTCCCTATTCCTATAGGAAATGGACTAGCTTGCATTTGATCTACTCTTCTAACTACAGCTTCTACCAATCTCCTTCGCACATGGTTAGTGATGAATGGAGAGTGATCGGTGATGAATGTCCGATAGAATATGAAGGATCAGAGGACCTGGTCGGAATATCGTTTGGACCTGCCAAGGAGGTACCTGAAAAGGTTTTGTTAAACTTAATTCACTCTCATGAATTCATTTCCTGCAGGATGGCAGATAGCAACTCAATTGTTGCAGATTCCAAGTCAAGCAACTCAATTGTTGCAGATTCCAAGTCAAGCCATCAAGACCAGTTATGGAAGGATGAAGTTGCAGCATTGGATAGAAGCTTGGTCACCTCAACCAACTCAGTAAATCATGGCATTAATCTTCCCATCAAGACCAGAGACTTGATGATCCAACATGAATTCCATCCCCTCCCTATGACTCAATACATTAACATATCATTGGAACATCATGGAAGACCAAATTTTGATCATGAATTCAAGGACATGGACAAATGCTATTCCCTTTCTCCTTGGACTGAATGTGATCAACAATCAGGAATCCAGGGAGTGAAGAAAGTTGCTGAGCAATTGTATCTTAATTGTCAAGCAAATTGTGTTTATTCAATAGGGATGTTGTTACTTTGTATTTTAAGTATAATCTTTGTTGTAATTCTGTTTTTAGTTTGTTAGGAAGGTTGTTGAGATTCAACCTATATATGTTAGTTAATTTCATTCTCATTGTATCACTTTCAATTGCAATCTAATAAAGGTTTAAGCTTCAAGCTTTTCTCTCCATTTTCTTCTTCTTCTCGTTTCTTGGCATACAAGTTAGATCAATGGGGCTTTGTTTTCTAAGATGGTATCAGAGCATCAATTGATGCTCTGTTGCGCATTCCCCTACTCTGATATTCTGTCATCCTTTCTCTACCTCTCTTGATTTATTTTTCCTTTCTGATTCATCATGGCAAACTCTATTGCTTTAGTCAATCCCCTCAATGATCCCTTGAGTCCCTATTATATGAGTCCAAATGAAAATCCTGGAATAGGATTGGTATCCCCTCCATTAACAGGAACCAACTACCATTCATGGTCAAAAGCCATGATGATGGCTCTAAAGACCAAGAACAAGTTACAATTCATTGATGGATCTCTTCTAAAACCAAGCACAGCAGACCCTACATTTGCAGCATAGGACATATGCAATACCCTTGTGCTCTCATGGATCAATCATTCGATAGACAAGACAATCTTGCAAAGCATTCTTTAGTTAGACACCTCTCTGGAAGTCTGGGAGGATCTAAAGGAGAGATACTACCAGGGTGATGAATTTAGAATATTTGATTTGCAAGAACGAATTTATAGTGCAAGACAGGGAAATTTGTCCATAGATGCCTATTACACCCACCTGAAAGGTTTATGGCAAGAACTAGATAATTTCAGACCTTTACCTTCATGTTCAGTGCAGTGTGATTCTAATCTTGCTGTTCTTGTTAGATCCTACAGAGAAAACGACTATGTCATCAGATTCTTAAGAGGTCTAAATGAAAATTACTCTGCTGTTAGATCTCAAATCATGCTTATGGACCCTTTTACCATCCATAAACAAAACATTCTCTCTTCTTATCCAGCAAGAAAGACAATTCCTAGATGCAAATGATCAATTCAATGATACAAGGATTCTTGCCAACACTTCTAGTGAGAACACTGGTGGACCAAAATCCAAAGGAAGAGGTTTTGGAACCTTCAACAATGACAACATAGGAAAAGGTTCCATGAGCAATGGAGGAAGGGGAAGAGGTAGGCATGACAGAAAAATTTGCTCTTATTGTAACAGGGTTGGTCACATTGTTGATACCTGTTACAAGAAGCACGGTTTTTCCCCTCACTACAAGAAGAACAACAATGTCAATAACATTGTCAATTGCAATGAAGAAAGTGATCAAGACAGCAAAGAAAGCATAGGAGGCTTCACTGCTGATCAACATAAAGCCATTCTGGCTATGATCAAAGAACCTGGCAATCATCAAGTAAATCAGGTCACAAATCAAGTCACCAATGTTGATTCTTTAAGTCAAGGTAACCCTCAACTCATGACTTGTGGTTCTGGATCAAAGGATTGGGTTCTTGATACAGGAGCAACTGATCATGTTTGCTTCTGTTTATCAGAATTCCAATCCTTCAAGAAAATAGATCCAATTCAAATTAGATTGCCTAATGGAAATAATGTTGTGAGTAACATTGCAGGAACTGTTTTCTTTTCAAATGACTTGTGCTTAAGCAATGTCCTTTACATTCCTAACTTTAGTTTTAATCTAATTTCAATTTCTAGATTAACCTCTGCACTTAACTGCAAGTTAACTTTCACCAACACCAAATGTGTGATGCAGGAAGAGTCCACATTGAGGATGATTGGTGCAGCTGAGGCAAAAAGAGGGTTATACATCATTAGTGCTAAGAATTTGCATTACAATTTCAATAGACTAGTTAACAATTTTGAGAAAACTGGAACTAATAATTCTAGCAACTATGACTTGTGGCATATGAGACTTGGTCATCCCTCCAATGCCAAGCTTACCATATTAAGTAAAGTGTTTTCCTTTATAGACAATAAATTCAATAATGAACCATGTCATATTTGTCATTATGCTAAACAAAGAAAGCTATATTTCCATGACAATAACAACAAATCTGCTCACATATTTGATCTTATTCACATGGACATATGGGGTCCTATTTCTGTCTCATCCATCCTAGGACATAGATATTTCCTTACTGTTGTAGATGATAAATCTAGGCACACTTGGTTGTTCTTTATGAAGGCCAAATCTGAGACATCTATTCTTGTTCAATCCTTTGTTAATATGGTTGAAAATCAGTTTGACAGAAAGGTAAAAACCATAAGGTCTGATAATGGACCCGAGTTCAAATTGGAGAATTTTTATAACTCCAAGGGAATCATTCATCAAAAAAGTTGTGTTGAAACTCCTCAACAAAATGGAATTGTTGAGAGAAAACATCAACATATACTAGGGGTGACTAGAGCCCTTATGTATCAATCATCCTTACCAAAATGTTTTTGGAATTATGGTGTTGCTCATGCTGTATATTTAATCAATAGACAACCATCTCTTTTACTTAATAAGAAATCTCCCTATGAGATTCTTTACAATCAAGAGCCTAATTTTTTAAATCTTAAAGTATTTGGTTGTTTGTGTTTTGCCTCTACTCTTACTAATAACAGAAAGAAGCTTGATCCTAGAGCTAGAAGTGTGTATTTCTTGGATTCAAGCATGGTATAAAAGGATATGTTATGTTTGATTGCATGAATAAAGAAACCTTTTTATCTAGGAATGTTAGCTTTTATGAAACTAGAAATCTCCTTATGAGATCCTTTACAATCAAGAGCCTAATTTTTAAATCTTAAAGTTTTTGGTTGTTTGTGTTTTGCTTCTACTCTTACTAATAACAGAAAGAAGCTTGATCCTAGAGCTAGAAAGTGTGTATTTCTTGGATTCAAGCATGGTATAAAGGGATGTGTTATGTTTGATTGCATGAATAAAGAAACCTTTTTATCTATGAATGTTAGCTTTTATGAAACTGTTTTTCCCTTTGATGATAGCAAGAATCTGGTAAGGGAAGAGAATGATGTGTCTCTGCCTACATCATCCTTTAGCATTAAGGATCATTATCTTGACCATGATATGAGTCATGAAGCTGGTTATCAGAATGAACCTCCCATAATAGAAGGTAATGATTATCATCCTTTGGACATTGAAGATCACCTATTGAGCCAACCAGATGAGTCCATGGACCATGACAATAATGCCAATAATGACTTAAGGAGATCCTCTAGACAAAGGAATGCTCCTAATTACTTAAGAGACTACCATTGCTCCTTAGGAACCAATGCCTCCTGTGTAAGTAAGAAAGCTGTCAAATATCCTCTATCCAATGTGTTGTCCTATGAGAAATTATCCAGCAACCATAGAAACTATGCTTTAGCCATTAGCTCCAATACTGAGCCTGAGAATTATACTGAGGCAATTCTATCCAACATCAACATTGGATTGATGTTATTAATACTGAGTTGAAAGCCCTCGAGAAAAACAACACTTGGACTTTGACAGATCTTCCTAGTGATAAGAAAGCTATAGGGTGTAAATGGGTTTTCAAAATAAAATATAAGGCTGATGGAAGTATAGAGAGATACAAGGCTAGACTAGTGGCTAAGGGATACACCCAAACTGCAGGGATTGACTACATTGACACCTTTAACCCAGTCATTAAGATGACCACCATTAGAACTATCATTGCTCTTGCTGCCATAAGGAATTGGTACCTCTATCAACTAGATGTTAACACAGCTTTTCTTCATGGTGATTTAGTTGAAAAGGTTTACATGAAACCTCCCCCTGGCCTCAACATACCTAATTCTTCTCTTGTTTGTAAACTAGAGAAATCTCTATATGGTCTAAAACAGGCAAGCAGACAATGGAATGCCAAACTTACTGTTGTTTTAGTTCAACATGGATACATTCAGTCCAGAGCAGACTACTCTTTGTTTACCAAAATAAACAATAACAACTATACTATAATTCTTGTGTATGTAGATGATCTTGTTGTTGCAGGGAATGACCTTGATGAGATAAACTCTATAAAGAATATACTTGACAGAAAATTTAGCATCAAAGATCTTGGCATACTTAAATATTTTCTAGGAATTGAAGTAGCAAGAAGCAAGGATGGAATAAGCCTCTGTCAAAGGAAGTATGCCCTCGACATACTTCAGGAATCAGGTTTGCTTGCTGGAAAATCTTCCACTACTCCCATGGATAACAATGCTAAACTTCATAGCACTTCAGGTAATCTACTTTCAGAGATAACTTCCTATAGGAGACTCATTGGTAAGTTAGTTTATCTCACTCATACAAGACCTGAAATATCTTTCTCTGTTAGTCATTTGAGTCAATTCTTGGCTGCTCCTACTATTGATCATTTTAGAGCTGCCATAAGAGTTTTGCGATATATCAAGGGTTCTCCAGGCAAAGGTCTCTTTTATCCCACTGAAACCACCATCTCTTTGAAAGGCTTCAGTGATTCTGACTGGGCTTCTTGTATTGATACAAGAAGATCAGTTACTGGTTTTTGCTTTTTTCTTGGAGAATCCTTGATTAGTTGGAAAAACAAGAGGCAAAAGATTGTTTCTAGATCCTCTGCAGAGGCAGAGTACAGAGCTTTGGCTCTTACTAGCTGTGAGGGCCAATGGCTCCTATATCTCCTTAATGATTTACAATTAAATCATGTTGGTCCTATCATTTTGTACTGTGATAATCAATTTGCCCTTCATATAGCTGCTAATCCTGTGTTTCATGAGAGGACCAAACACATAGAAATTGATTGTCATTATATTAGATACAAAGCCTCTAATGGTGTTGTTCATCTCTTGCCCATTGCTAGTTGTGATCAAGTGGCGGATATATTTACATAGGCTCAACCCCCAGGGATTTTTCTTAGTAATCTTTCCAAGCTGGGTGTTAAACTTAATTCACTCTCATGAATTCATTTCCTGCAGAATGGCAGATAGCAACTCAATTGTTGCAGATTCCAAGTCAAGCCATCAAGACCAGCTATGGAAGGATGAAGTTGCAGCATTGGATACAAGCTTGATCACCTCAACCAACTCAGTAAATCATGACACTAATCTTCCCATCAAGACCAGAGACTTGATGATCCAACATGAATTCCATCCCCTCCCTATGACTCAATACATTAACATATCATTGGAACATCATGGAAGACCAAATTTTGATCATGAATTCAAGGACATGGACAAATGCTATTCCCTTTCTCCTTGGACCGAATGTGACCAACAATCAGGAATCTAGGGAGTGAAGAAAGTTGCTGAGCAATTGTATCTTAATTGTCAAGCAAATTGTGTTTATTCAATAGGGATGTTGTTACTTTGTATTTTAAGTATAATCTTTGTTGTAATTCTGTTTTTAGTTTGTTAGGAAGGTTGTTGAGATTCAACCTATATATGTTAGTTAATTTCATTCTCATTGTATCACTTTCAATTGCAATCTAATAAAAGGTCTAAGCTTCAAGCTTTTCTCTCCATTTTCTTCTTCTTCTCGTTTCTTGGCATACAAGTTAGATCAATGGGGCTTTGTTTTCTAAGAGGTTCTCCAACGATCAAGTCAGTAGAGTAATCTAGAGAGAGAAATGGAGTAAATAAGAGAGAAATTAGAGTAAATAATAATAAGTGTAGCAATAAATGAGATAATGAGAATTAAATTCTACTTCATGTGTGGTCTCCTCTATTTATAGAGTTTGAGGTGTGTTGAGATGGCATCTTGATGTTGGCCAACATCTAACGGGTACAATGGACGTACTCTGGTAGTCCTTGCATACTGTGCAGATCTGCTCTTGTCGAGTTTTCGGGGGCATGCGGAATGTGCAAGCTTAATGACGGGTGGCTTATTAGGTGACATTGAGGGTGAGTCATCGGCGCATTAATGACGGGGTTAAAGGTGCATTAAATGATGGTTCAGAGACATTAATATCGAGTCAGGAACATTTATAGCATCTACCACAAGTGAACCCATCTGAGGCGGGTAACGAGGAGATGAGGAGCCTAGTGCTGGTTACCCGGGGCAGTCAAATGATAGCCTGAATGTGACCGGGGTAGAACACATATACTTCATCTTACTTCGACTTATACAGAATCCATGTGCCTTTAAAGCTTGTCTCTTCATTTCCAACTTCTTATTTAATTCATCTCTCACGTCTCCCACTAAGAAAATATCATCTACAAAGAGCATGCATTGCAACGTTGGTTCTTAGATATGCTCAATGAGCACATGCAAGACCAATGTAAACAAGTAGGGACTCAATGTTGACCCTTGATCAGTCATCTAACAATAGGAAAATCTTCTTAGACCTTGTTTTGTGTTCTCAAGTTAGTCTTGACCTCATCATACATATCATTGATTACTCGAATATAGGCAATATAAACATTTTTCTTCTTTAGAGCATTCCACAAAACTTCTCTAAACATTTTATCATGTCTTCTTCAAATTAAGAAAATATCTCCTTTTAAGGAGGTTGAATACAATATTGATATCTAACCTTAATAAATCAAACTTATCCTTCACCTATTTTGTTAGAATTAGCTTAAAGTAATAACTAAACAACATAATTTTAAAGAAAGATAGGTTTATAATACTCACATGCACCAGTGTAAGGATATCTTATTGTTAATGGTTGAACTAACTGATTTGAATAACAAAAATTGATTTTGAATTATTTATTACAAAATATCATAATCTCATATTTGTTAAAATCTCAATTAATTAAATGACATTGGACCATAGTTAGAGATTAAGCACATTTATCATCAGTTTGGTCATCTGTAAACTTTGTGTGATTTTAAATGGTTTTTAATTAATTATTAAATCAATTTCAAAAATTAATAAAACATTGAATATATAAAGGTTGTTAGGATAATCATGAATAAAAATCTGGTAACCAAATTCCAAATTAATAACAGAGATAAGAGGGGTTGTTACCATATTTTTTGAGTTGATTCATATCTTCAAAGTACCTAGGTTCAGCTATAAAGTAGGCCCCTACTAGTTGAACACACAAGTAGTATGGAAAATATTAGAGAAAGTCCAACAGCAACAAGTATTTACTGTTACTTGTAGTATTATTAAAATGACAATATATTCCTTGATGTCTAGTCATTAAATCATAAAAACTAAATAACATTTTTTAGAAAGTAGTAAAGGTATTTTAAATAAGGTTAGTGATACTTAGGAGCAATATTCTTCTCCACACAAAAAATAAAATAAACTAAATTTTGTCTATTTCAGTAATTAATTAAATAACCAAATAAATTTTAAAGTATAAAACAAATTATGTTATTCAGTAAGGTTACTATTTAGGAGGGACTAATAGAATAATAATATTTTCCAGGGTCCGCAAATCCTAATTTCAAATTTAAATATAAATATATTCCTAAAAGTGGGATTAAAAAGGATTTTATACATTTTGGCTGGGAAAAAATAATGGCAACTACTCTAAACTAATAGTGTTAGTAATGCTCAACCAAAAATCAGGTCACGACAACATTCAATTCTTGATCAACTTCCTAACCTGTCTTATACTCAAGTGGTATATCAATAACAAGTTGTTTATGCTAATTCTTAAAGATGGAGAAAATTTTACTTACTACTAGACTTAAGCAGAAATAAATAATCACATACAAGATTTTCAAGGTTATGTTTTTCAAATTCGAGTTATAAAAATAAGAAGTCATAGTCTAAATTTGAGAGTTTTTGAGAAGAATTGATCTAAGTTGATTTCCTTCCTTTTTTTCCTCTTTCATATACATGAGGAGGAAAAGTTTCCCAGAACGTACACTTAAAAGTGAATGGTATGTTTTGGGCTGAGAGACACCAACTATATATGTTTGTAAAATTAAATTAGTTACATCTATCAAATATTAGAATTAATAATTTATGCGATTTAATCTCATTATGGGCAGCTATTTTTTGTTAATCACATGAAAGTAGGTAAATGCATTTTGGCCATTATCTACAAGTTATTGCACGAAACTTCCAACATTCTCCTAGTTGGCCTAAATTTGAATCCAATCCTTACATTATTACCTTAATAATAAATATTGAGTATGAGTTATCTGGGTCATGCATCAATTTATAAAAGAGATTTGCTTCCATATGCTACATACACTAATGCATCATTATACAAGATACATAAATAGTACACAAAGTAACATAATGGTTCCTTTTAGTTTTTACTATAGATCTTTCACGTTAAAACTTCTAAGACAATCATGTGCACATTAACTAACACAAATAAATGATCCATGTTCAGAAACACGTAAACAAAAATGTCAGCATCATTAATTAATTACGTCATTCTGGAGAGAAAAGACCAATTAATATTGCGAATATCATTGATATTTCTCACTATAATAAAGACATAAAAATGCCTTATTTATAATACATAAATACGTAAGAATTTATCTACCTAACTAACTAACAAACCAATAATCACATGTTGTAAAACAATTTCAATATGTTTTAAATGTGTAAAACGTGTCAATTACAAGAGTTGTTCAGCCAATGTCTCACTTGATTTTCTAACTAGTTAATTGGTTAACTACAGAGTCTACAATGTTAATCAATTAACATTTATCCGGTTAATCAATTAACCATGCAATTAATTGATTAATTGTTATCGATTCTGTTTTGTTTCTATGGTAGCTTTGTTTTTCAATAGCCTCACTCAAGCTGGAGGGTAAATATTAATGACTCCAACATGATAATATGATTTGATAACAATGTGATGGATCAGAATCTCGATCATGGTGTGATTGGTTTTTCTCAATCACTCGATTATTCTCGTGGCCATAAATCTTGACCATATTCTCATGGTTTTTCCATGGTTTTACATTATTGATTGAAGCTTCCTAGCTGCTTCTGATCATAGTATTTACTTTCTTGGCGTGAATTTAATATATTTTCTTGACAATATTTTTAATCATCCCTTTACAAACGAGGTCTTGAAAACAGGTTATAACAATCTTCAAAGCATGATCACAATCTTGCATGACACTAATCTGGGATGTGTATTTGTTCTGCCATTTCTTCCATTTGTCAATGTAAAAGAAATGTATATTTGAGATTGATACCCCCTTTGAAGTAGTTGAGCCTTTTTGTTTACGAGTTCTTAAAGAACTTTGATTGTTTCTTGATTGATCTTCTGTTGACTTGAGTTATAATTATCTTCACCTTCTATTGTGATCCTCATCTTCTTCATCTTTATTCCATTAGTTTATCAAGTTAGTTAATTGTTTCCCAAAATAGATTTATGTTTAGTTTGTTATTAGGAATCTTTCCTTTTTTTGTTATCTTTCTGTTTTTCTGGTTGGTTAGTTATTTTGCCAACCATGACTCCTTTTGTATAAATTGAGCCTTTGGTTCAAAGCTTAAGATCAATAAAAATCAAGATGTATTCATTCAATTGCAATATGGTATCAAAGCTCTCAATCTGAGAGCTCTGCTGCGCACACTCAATCCATTTGCATCAATTGCAGAATGCCATTTCCCTCATTCTGATTCCTTCGTATTCATGCTCAAGTGCCAAGCATAAACCTTTAAAATTGCTAACTGATCATCATAGAAGAAATAATATCAAGATCCATTCTTCCTTCTATTCCCCTCAAAAGAGCTTCTGGTTCAGATCCAACCAATTCTTATCTTCGGTTTTTCATAAAAACATCATGGCAGATTCATGCATTCATGAATCACAAGGTAACTCCTCTGTTCCTTTCCTTAATGTTGACCCTCAGAACCCCATCAATGCATATTACCTGCACCCCGGGGAGAATCCTGGTGCAATCTTAGTATCACCACCATTAGAGGGTGGGAATTATCACTCATGGAGTAGAGCAATGAGGAGAGCCTTATCATCCAAAAACAAACTCAAATTCGTTGATGGTTCCATAAGAGTGCCCTCTCCTATTGATCCTCATTTTGATATTTGGGAAAGATGCAACAATATGGTTGTGTCTTGGATCACTAGATCTCTTTCCCCAAAAATTGCTGAAAGCACTGTCTACATTGACAATGCACAAGATCTATGGAAAGATCTGAGGGAGAGGTTTTCAAAGGGCAACTACTTCAAGATGTCCAATCTGCTGCAAGAAATCCATTCTATCAAGCAAGGAGAGAGGGATGTATCAGGATATTTTACTACCCTGAAAATCATTTGGGAAGAATTAGAATCATTGAGACCTACACATTCCTGCACTTGTGAGATTCAATGCAGATGCAACCTTCTCAAGAGCATCAAAGATCACAGAGAATCAGAATACGTAATATGCTTTCTAAAGGGATTGAATGACCAATTTCAAACCACCAAGTCTCAAATCTTATTGATGGAACCTCTACCCTCCATCAACAAAGTATTTTCTTTAGTCACTCAGGCTGAAAACCAATTGGACACCACTCAGAACAATGAAACAAGACTCCTATCCAATAGAAGGGACAATGACAATTGGAGGAACACCACAGGAAAGGACAATGCAATGATCCAAAGAAGTCAAGATGATAATTGGAGAACCACAAGTGGTAGAAGCACTAATTCATACCAAAGAGGCAGAGGAAGGTTG
Organism: Lupinus angustifolius; assembly: GCF_001865875.1. Classification (NCBI taxonomy): domain Eukaryota; kingdom Viridiplantae; phylum Streptophyta; class Magnoliopsida; order Fabales; family Fabaceae; genus Lupinus; species Lupinus angustifolius. The sequence goes on along the minus strand of NC_032020.1, from coordinate 2,312,687 downwards.
GGAGGAAAAGGATACAACCAAAGATTTTCTTCCACAAGAATATGTACCTACTGCAATGAAGGAGGTCACACCATAGACACATGCATGGATTTCCTCCCAATTACACCAAGATTAAAGAAAATGAAGGTGCAGTGAACAATTTGATGGAAACCAAGCAATTCGAGAATACCAAACAACAACCTGCCCTACAGTTCAATCCAGAACAGTATGCTCTACTCACCAATCTCCTACAACAAGCAGAGGTGAATTCAACAAATAAAGGCCAACACAATGTCAACCAGTTCAGCCACAAAAACACAGAAGAAAACACTACACCAAGTGATGATCCCAACCATATATCAGGTAACATCTTATCTTGGATTCTAGATAGTGGAGCCACTGATCATGTAAGCCCTTTCATCTCTAATTTTGACATATTAAGACCTATTAAGCATGTAAGAATTAAGCTTCCAAATGGATCATCTCTCATTGCTAAACAATCAGGAACAGTCACACTATCTGCACAACTTACCCTGCATAATGTCCTGTTTTTACCTGATTTTCAATACAATTTAATATCTATACATAAGCTTACAAGATCATTAAATTGCAGACTGATCTTTGATAGTTCTCATTGCCTTATTCAGGATATGATTACCATGAAGATGATTGGACATGTTGAGGCATTGAATGGCTTATATACACTCAAAACAACATCTAAGTCATCTAAACAAGTCTTATGCAATGTAAACAGAATAATTGCCAATAACAGTAAGAATGTCAACTTTGATTTATGGCATTCAAGACTTGGCCATCCCTCTAATAATGTTTTGCACACTATTTCTAAGCAATTTCCTTTAGTTAAATATGATTCATCCTTGATTTGTGATTTCTGTTATATGGGAAAAATGGCAAAACTTCCCTTCTCAAAAGGCACTCATCATGCTAAATCTCCTTTTGATCTTGTCCACATGGACATATGGGGACCCTTGGGTGTTCCCTCCATACATGGCCACAAATATTTCTTGACTGTTATTGATGATTTTAGTAGGCATACATGGCTTTTCTTAATGCAATCTAAGGCAGAAACTAGGCATCTTGTTCATAGTTTCGTTCAGTTTGTTCAAACTCAATTCAACAAGATTATTAAAGTAATAAGGACTGATAATGGGGCAGAATTTAATACCCCTACAACTTATCAAAATTTAGGAATCCTACATCAAACTAGTTGTGTTGAAACCCCACAACAAAATTATGTTGTTGAAAGAAAACATAGGCACTTATTAAATGTAACTAGATCAATTTTGTTTCAGTCCCAATTACCCATCACCTTTTGGTCATATGCTGTTAGACATGCCACCTTTCTTATTAATAGGTTGCCTAGCTCTACCCTGCAAAACAAATCCCCTTTTAACCTATTATACAATAAGGAGCCTGACCTCAATGAATTAAAGGTTTTTGGCAGCCTTTGTTTTGCATGCACTCTTAGCAACCACAGGACAAAACTAGACCCTAGAGCCAAAAGATGTATATTTTTACGATACAAAACTGGGACCAAAGGGTACTTGCTGCTTGAGATCAGTACAAGGGCTATTTTTCTATCAAGGCATGTCACTTTCCATGAGCAGGTTTTCCCATATGCCAATGCTTTTTCTGAACATAAACAATCTGACCCTATACTACCTACTGAATCAAGCCTTGAATTTCTCCTTTATGATGACCATGCCAATCCCTCCTTACCAGTGACCTATCCTCCTAATCCTGAACCTATATCATGCACCACTGACTCACCTCATAACCATATAACTCCATCTTCCAGTGACCCTATCCTTGAACCTCAAAGATCTCATAGGATTAGACAACCCCCTTCCTACCTACAAGATTTCCACCATAGCATCCTCAGCCATACCACTCTTCCTCAGCAACCAAAAATCAAGTATCTTTTGTCCACTGTCCTTTCCTATCATTCTTTATCTCCCAAGGCTTTTCAACATGCTCTTTCCATTACCACCACAGCAGAACCAAAAACATATAAACAAGCCATCTTGTCTCCCCATTGGATTGAAGCCATGCAGCATGAACTCAATGCCCTTGAACTCAATAACACTTGGTCTATTGTTGATCTTCCTCCTGATAAGGTCCCTATAGGGACTAAATGGGTTTACAAGATTAAATACAACTCAAATGGAAGCATTGAAAGGTATAAGGCTCGTTTGGTGGCCAAAGGGTATACCCAAACTGAAGGTATAGATTTCTTTGATACATTTGCCCTTGTTATCAAACTAACAACTGTCAGGTTAATTCTTGCTCTAGCTTCTGCTCAAAATTGGACTCTCCAACAACTTGACATCAACAATGCCTTCCTTCATGGAGAGCTTGATGAGGAGGTATACATGGTAATTCCTCCTGGAATCATTGGTTATAAACCAAATCAGGTTTGTAAGCTTCACAAATCCATTTATGGTTTGAAGCAAGCTAGTAGGCAATGGTATCACAAATTATCTTCCACTTTATTTTCTCTTAACTATACACAATCACAACATGACCATTCTCTCTTTATTAAAACTGTTAATTCCAAGTTCACCATTCTTCTCATTTATGTTGACGATCTGATCTTAGCTGGTACAGATCACAATGAGATCAACTTTGTCAAAGCTCATCTTCATGCCATGTTCAAAATCAAAGATTTAGGGCCTCTCAAATATTTCCTTGGCCTCGAAATATCCAGATCTACTAAAAGTATCATCATCTCACAAAGGAAGTATGCTCTAGATATCTTACAAGACACAGGTTTCCTTTCATCCAAACCTCTTCCTACACCAATGGTTAGAACTTCCAAGCTTCATCAACAAGATGGTTCTCCCTTCCCTGATGCAGCACTGTATAGGAGGCTTGTAGGAAGACTCCTTTACCTCACCAACACCAGACCCGACTTAAGCTTTGCTGTGCAACAATTAAGCCAATTCATGGCTTCTCCAACCTCTACTCACTACAAAGCTCTCACCAGAGTCCTTCGATATATCAAATCTGCCCCTGGCCAAGGCCTGTTCTACCCTTCTTCATCTTCTTTGCAATACAAAGCCTTCTCAGACTCAGATTGGGGCGCGTGCATAGATACCAGAAAGTCCATCTCTGGTTATTGTGTTTTTCTTGGCAATGCTCTTATATCATGGAAGTCTAAAAAGCAACAAACAGTGGCTCGATCCTCTTCTGAGGCAGAATACAGAGCATTGGCTGCTACATCTTGTGAACTACAATGGCTAACATACCTCATCCAATACATTCCTATTTCATTTAAAACTCCTTCTCTTCTTTATTGTGATAATTCATCAGCTTGTCATATTGCCTCCAACAATGTCTTTCATGAAAGAACCAAACACATTGAGATTGATTGTCATGTTGTGAGAGAAAGACTTCAAAACAACCTTTTCCATCTTTTGCCCATTCAATCCTCTGAACAATATGCTGACATTTTCACTAAACCATTAGATCCTCAACCTTTTCATTACTTACTTTCCAAGCTGGGTATTATTGACATATATTCTCCAGCTTGAAGGGGGCTATTGTGATCCTCATCTTCTTCATCTTTATTCCATTAGTTTATCAAGTTAGTTAATTGTTTCCCAAAATAGATTTCTGTTTAGTTTGTTATTAGGAATCTTTCCTTTTTTGGTTATCTTTCTGTTTTTCTGGTTGGTTAGTTATTTTGCCAACCATGACTCCTTTTGTATAAATTGAGCCTTTGGTTCAAAGCTTAAGATCAATAAAAATCAAGATGTATTCATTCAATTGCAATACCTTCTACATATGCATAATTGTTCTGCACATTTTGGATATCTTGACTGCTTGTTGAATTTAGATGAGGTTGCTCTACCTGTGACTCTGCCAGATGATTTTCTTCCAACTTTGATGCATAAGTATTTTCACCTGAATCAGGCGCATCAATAGCTGGAATATTGCTTTTCTTATCAACATCCCTTGTAGTGTGATAATTGGGAAACTCAATATTAGAGTCATTTAGTCCAGTGCCACTGTCCATTACTCTCTCTGGCTCAGCTGAACTGTGTTTGTTTTTTTTGTTACCATCCATTTGCAAACTCTTAGCTTTCTTCTCCTCTTCTTCCTAGCTTTTGCTCCGAAATTCTGCCTTGATTTATCGGATTAAATCTTGGAAGTGAAAGATAATAATTATTATAGAGAATGTGCAACGGTGACCAAAGCCTTCAAGATGAATGCTCTAATGCCATATTGTGAAAACTTAAAGATTGAATATAATGGATATTTCTCATTATGATCAAGACATGAAAAAACCTTATTTATAGTAAATGAATAGGTAATAACTTACCTAACTAACTAACAAACTAATAAACAGATGTTGTAAAACAATTTGAACATGTGTTAATTGTGTAAAACGTGTTAATTACAAGAATTGTTCAGCCAATATCTTACTTGATTTTCTAACCAGTTAATCAATTAACTACAGTGTTAATTGATTAACACTTACCTAGATAATCAATTAACTATACAGTTAATCAATTAATTATTATTGTTGTTGTTTTGTTTACATGGTAACTTTATTTTCCAATAGTTAATTATATTGTTTAAGTATCTTTTGACTTTCTGCAGAAAAAAAATAGTTAAATTATTATGGCAATAAATTTTGAGCGGCTTCAAACTTTATTTTCAGCATTCCGGTGTCCACAAAGTCATTATTATATGCAATGAATCTTTATGAAACAAATGAAAAGGTTTCATTATAATGAACATTGTTGTTGTTATGAATATATCCTTTAGCAACATATGGAGCTTTATATTGTTAAATATTGCCATTGTTGGAAGGGTTTCATTATAATTAACTCGCTTAGCACCTTTTGGAAATTTGATGATGTCCCAAACTTTGTTGCCTGTAATGGATTTCAACTCATCTTTCATAGCAACAATCCTCTTTTCTAACTCAAGACTATTTATGGCTTGTGAAAATGAAATTGAGTCTTCATCAATTTCTATGTCTTATTATTCCTACAAATAAATCCCATTGAAGCTTGGAATAGCATATTTTGTTTCTCTTTGAAATCTTCTCAAAGACCCTTCTTGATGCTCTTTTGTTTCAACAATTTGTTAGTTAGTTTCTGAATTGAGTGTTATCATTTATAAGTTACTCATTGTTGCAACTATTGGAACAACATTTTGGAACAACTATGGAAGAAGGAACAATCACAGGAAAATCAATTGCGGCATAATTCCTTTATGTCCATATTTTCAAGGAATTTGGCATTAGCAATTTCTAAAATTCTTAGGCTATGGTTAGTGCAATAAAATATATACCATTTAAATTTCAAGGACATTGTGTATTGCACACGAATATCATGTTTTTCTAGAAGTTTTGCAAATGACTAGGACATTGTCCCATTTCAAATTATTTTTCATATATTCATCATCCCTATTCAATCTTGAAATGTTTACTTTCTTATCTAATTGTCATTCAACTTTAATGATATATCTCATGCTCATTAACTACTTGAGACTTTTCTTTAATAAAAAAGTTATATGTAAACTTCCAATTTTTTCAAACCAAAAAAGCACAACAAAAATGATTTGTAACAAAAAAAAATGTTTTTAATAATATGATAAAAAATGAAAAATACATAGATAAAAAATCAATGTGATAAAGAAGTTTTAATCAAATTTGATTTCAAAAGATAATAGTAAATGAAAATTTTCATTTAAAAAAAATTTGAGGAAGAAGATAATTTTAGATTTTTCACTCATATAAATGAAGTTTAAATGAGTTAATTAGCAATTTTGGTCACATTTAACCTGAAAGACAATTTCCCTCACAATTTTTATTTCCTTGACAAATAAATAGAAAAAAAATATTTAAAAATCACTTAAATGACATATTAATGGTGGAAAATTATTTCTCCCTATCAATTTTCTTTTTCTTTTATAAAAAATGGTTTTAAGTGACTTAATTGACACTTATTAACCTAATAGAGAGATTCTATTTTTTAAAAATTAACATGTGTGATACTCATTTGATTTTAGTTGTTTTTAATTAAAAAAAAGTCATTTTAATAAAAAAAAGATTAACTTAATAAAAATCAAATAATTATTTTTACTCATATGTGGATAATGTGGTAAATTTTGTGATTTTTATAAAGTTGTCATGAAAATTCTACTCAAAAAGTGCATTACATATACTTTTAAAGCCGAATTAATTAAATATTACAATAATATTCTATGACTTTATAAAATTATTAAGAGATCTTTCTATATATTCCAAAACCAATCTTACTCTGGGTACTCAAATTTTAAATAAAATCAGTTATTGTAGATCTGATTCTAAATAAAAAATACTCCAATTAATTGGAGACATTAATTAGTGGATTCCCTTTTGTTTTCATCATATATCAAATCCCTCCTATAAATAGAATGTTGAAAAATATCAGTAAAACACCTAATAAACAGAGAAAGAGGGAAACTTGGAAAAAGACAAGAGAGATTGAGAGATTATGAGGGTCCTCCTAATGGCACAATCTCACTTCTCACATGTCCCTTCACACTGACACCTTTGCTGGCTTGGGAATGCATACTTCTAGGTATGTTTTTTTTATTACTTTTATGCTTCTTTTTATATTAATAGTAAATATAACTAATAAACAATCTTTTTTAATGACAATAAATAAAATTATAAATAGTAAATAACAAAAACTGTAAATGTCTCTTTATAATAATACAAGTAATAATGTATTATTTTTAATGCAATAATCCATATTTTACTCTATATATTTCTTAATAAATAAAAAAACATTGAATAAATTGGTTTTTATTTTACCATTTTATTAACTTTAATATAATAATAAAAGTTATAGTTTGCTACAAGCCTACAATCTTAAAATATGATGTGGGGTGGTACATATGGATCAACTTTACGTTCTTAAAGTTGCTAAACAATTAATAAATAAATAATCATTCAATCCCATCTTATAATAAATCTAAAAAAACATTTAAGCATTAAAAGATGAAAAATTTATTATGTTTTCTCCTCCTTAATATGAAATTTAGTATCAAATATTAGGTTGTACTTCACTAATTTAAGCAGAGATCATATATTAAATTAAAACATCCCTTCCTATTTTCAAATTATAAAATAAAACAAATCCAACAAACAAACTATTTTCTACAAAATAATTAAGTAGTTTTGATTACATATTAGTCATAGTGATATATAAACTGAAGATCCTACATTGTAGATTGAACAAAAAATAAAAAATATTTTTCCTTTTTCTAATATATAACATAATCTGATAATTTTATGGGTATAAACTAGTCAATTCAACTAGTGAGAATATTCTCTAAACCTTCCCTAGTCCATAAGCGATTTCCTAGTCCAAATTTTGAATTATTAAAAACTAATGCAATCTAAAAGAGGGCATAAAGAGAGTTTTATATATTTTTACCACAAAAATATAGTGGCGACTCTAAATATATTGTGTAAGTGACGCTCCATCAAAAGATAGAGCATCAAAAGGTTCATATACATCAATGAATACAATTTCAAGAAGTTAGTTGCTCCTTGTGGCAACTTACTTGTTATGTATGGTTTGTTTTCCTTTTGTTGAAGATGTTTGAAATATGTTATTATATTAAATCACATATTGCCTAACACTATAATAGAATAGAATATCAATGTTATATATTGTCCTCAGGTCCCTTGTTATTATGTGCAACAGATATAAACACCCAATAGAAACATCTCGTGGGCACTTGGACCCATGTGTGTGCTAGGGCTTGTAACCATTATTCTCTAATAATATCTTGGTAGCCGCTTAGCGCTCCCGGGGACGTAAGCACAATTGGCCGAACCCTGTTACCAAATTCTCTTGTTTCTTCTCTTCTATTTATTCTATACACTTTAATTGATTGCTTGTGGCCAACGCTCCGCAAAGATCGATTTGCTACACCAACAATTGGTATTAAAGCCAATTGGTTGATGGCTCTTAACCCAAGCGTCAGATAATGCCTAAAGAGGGTGAAGGTGTAATGGCTAGACAAAGTGCGTTAAAGGTATTGTGCAAATATAAAGTAGATGAATTGAAGAAGAAAATATGGTGGAACTGTGGTGGGGACGATGTATGTGTTGATCCAAAATCTCAGAAGTTCATGTACTAGATTAAGATCAAGGTGATGATAGAGAGAGAGGTATGGATGGCAATGGGACCCAGACCCATGGGTACCCGCATATAATATCCGCAATTGGTCAGGTCTGGGTCTGTGTTTTTGGACCTGTGAGTACTTGACACTCGAGATTTCGAGACCCGTTGTTGGATGGGTCTGGGTCTGGCTAATGAGATACCCAGACCCGTAGTACCCGGACCCGTTATTCTTTCCTAAATATATATATATATAGTAGCATAATTCTAATATCATATTAATCATAATTGTAATGTTATATTATTAATCCATAACTGTAATGTTGTTAAACATTGATGTTATATTGTTAAGGAGTGTGATGTGATGTTATGTTTTTAATTCATATGGATAATCTAATGTTATGTTGATTAAATAGTTCTTAATAAATCAATTTTACATCATAAGGTTGAAGTAGAAACTTTTTTTTATGATTTTTTGAATAAAATGAGTTGTGTTTAATAGTCAATTTAAATTGTGTTTAATAGTGAATTTAAATTGTGTTTAAAACTTTAAATTATGTTTTATAACTTTTTCTCTTGTTGATTGCTTAAATAACATATAAGATTGTAGGAAACAAACATACAATTACATAAATTACTCACAATTATTTTTAATAGTTTTTAATTTGTGGTACCGCAAATCGACTGGGTATCCAAGGACCCATGGGTAACAGACCCAACGGGTATCTATATGGGTCTGGGGCAGGTCTAGGACGGGTCTGGGTCCAAAGTGAAGCAACAGGGCGGGTCTGGGTAATGCACTACCCGGACCCATTCAACCCCATTGCCATCCTAAGAGAGAGGTATTGAGTTAGATGCTAACAATATCTCTCTAGATGTTAATAGAATGATCTCATTTGAGCTGAGAAGTGGAATATCCTAATGGTGTGTCTACGACGTCATAGTGAATAATATTAATTGGTAGCAGATCCACAAAAGCACAGAGGTGTTGGCTGACTTTGATGTAGGGTGTAACATGGACATTGGTTTTGATGCAAGGTGTAACACGAGCATTGGTAGAGATGCAGGATGTGACATGTGCGTTGGCTTGGAAGCAAGGATGTGACACAAACATTAGTTAGCATTGATGCAAGGTGTGTGTTGTGAATATACTCCTTATTATGGAGTATGATAGTTCTTTTGAACTAGGATGGTCGAAGTAGGCAATGATGATAGCGATTGAGGCTTTCCAAGAAAACTCTAAGGTTCAGTTTGACTGAGTATTGAAGAAGACGATTGTTGGTGAAATTTTGTGTAGAAATTCCATATATCAAAAGACTTCCTAACAATAGGTGGCTAGGCAGAGGCACTCAGCGCTCCTAGGGATGTAGGCACAATTGGCCGAACCTCGTTATCAAATTCTCTTGTTTCTTTTCTTCTATTTATTCTATGCACTTTATTTGATTTCTTGTGGTCAACACTGCGCAACGATCGTTTCCGCTGCACCAACATCCTTAATGCAATTCACAAAATCTAAGATGAGTAAAATCTAGATTAAGTAATATCTTATTCTTTACTAATAGTTTTAATCTTTCATTGAATATGTGTTAAGTGCCAAAATATCATAGTTGAACTATCAATTTTGTGACACTTTAATTCTTTACTTAATCTAATTTGTTGGTTAATTGATCCTAAAAGTATAAAATATATTGAATTTCCAAATATCACCTTTAGAGTGTATGTTCAGGCCAAAACTAGAGGAATTATTGGAAAAAGCTAAGTTCCCAGTAAAAAATAAGGATTCAACCATAAGTAGTCCGAGTAATAAAATTGTGACACCGCATTCATTCACTGTTGGATCAAACTTAATTTTTGATATATTGTTTCTAACATATGGATCTTTAATATGAACGGTTAGATCGGGGGAATATGAAAAATTGGTTGCGCTCGACACAATTCGGAAAAATTCTAGTGAACATTTTCCCAATGCAGAACCACACTCAATGAAAGTAGCAGCCTGCGATCAGCACAACCCCCGCACCAAACAAAATTACTTACGAAATTCAACAATTAGTCACTACTTTAGATATGCCATGTGCCAAGCTTGGCTCTGCGGAAAAGGGGGGTACACTCAGTGCAAGATGTGTGCCCAATGCATGTTGGTGTGCTGAAAGGTTGAGTTGGACTAGTCAAAGCAATGCGCTCAATACATAGCTGATGTGTTGAGCATGTAAGCCAGATTTCATACATTATTAAAGGAGTTTAACTTAGGTTTGTAAAATATACATTTGAAAATGAACACTTTGTACTCAATTTCTTTTAGTTTTTAGGATATTTTAGCTTGAATTGAGGTGTAGAAGTAATGAGGAAAGGTTAGAGGATGCAATCTATGCTCTTTGAGGACATAATTTCTTCTCCTATGAGCTTAGTTTTTCTCTTTGCATTTAGTTACCATGATAATATGTAGCTAAACCTCTTCGTTGATGGGATTGAATGTAATATGATCTTGAAGTATACACTTTGATTCAAATTTAAGCTATTTCACTATATTTTGATTCTTATGAGTTGTTTATATGCTTAATGCTTACTTTTTGATTGATCACATTTTTGTATGAATTGTGAACAAAAATATTGAAGAAATCCTTATTGTAATTTTGACTTTATTCAACTCATCAATTAGTATAATTGTTAGACATAGATTTACATCAAATTGTCACTTTATGCATGTTGTTGTATTAGTTGCTAGACATAGACCTAATTCAATAATTTAATAACTCTCAAACTTATTAACATAGATTACTAATAATAGAGGTATATTTAACGGTTCATATATTTTCATCTTATTAAATTAATTGCTAGACGTAGAGCTATTTTGATAAACTACTAATATGACCAAACCATTGGCAATTAGTATAATTGAGGTGTTGCATTAAACTCAATTTCACATGCATAAACTACTAGACATAAATGCATGGTTATGTGAGCCATAATTCTTCATCTTGCGCATAAAGTTACTAAACATATAGTTTTATTGAATAAGCTACTAAATTGACTAAGTATTAACTTTTAGTACTTTTGAATTGTGTGTATATTTATAGTGAATAGAAAATTTGATCCCAACACTTTTATTCCCGATAGGTTAGTCAATTAGTTAGTAATCAGTTAATCAAACAACCCAACCGAAACCTTTTTAAAACCAACTTAGAATAACAATTTTTAGTTGAAAGGCTATTATAAAACAAGTTCTTGTGGATTCGAGAATCTTTTATACTTATTTACGATAACCCGATTTGATCATTTAATTGATTAATTTGCTGGTTAGCAATATTATCCGTATATATATTTTTATATGATCAATTATATATATATATGATGCATTTTCTATTTGTGATTTTCTTAAAGTAATTATCGAGATAGTAATTTTTTAAATATTTTTATAGAATATCATTGCCCGTGATTGGGTAGCGTCCAGGTTTGTTCAATATAAAAATAAAATTCTTTAAAAAACTATAATATGGAAATACATGATTTACAAATAATATAAATTCATTTCACACAAAATAAATTAATAATTAAAATCTTCCGTCGTGGAATTCACCAATGAAAAGAAGAGGTTTCCACACACTCTATATACTATATTGTGAATGCTAAATGGATGGGGATCACATGTTTTCAACGGTGTTATATTTCATGTTCCAAGCCAATCATATATTAACACGTGAATAAAATAAAAAATCCATAGTCATAGGGCATAAAACTTAGCATAACCGGTCATTAAATTCACTATCATGCTATACAGTGGCGGATCTTGACCATAATTTTAGAGGGGCAGCATTATGATTTATACATAAATAACGTATGAAATCATTAGAATATATATAAATTTTTAATATAAAAATGAGTTATTTTTTCAGGTTTAAATTCCCAAAAAAATGATAGAAAATTTAACAAAACAAATTTATGAAGAAATTCCAAATATTCCTAAGCACAAATAAGTTCATTATCTCTTATAAACATTAGATGTATTCTAAACCCAGAAGAATCAAAATTTGAGCATAAAGTTAGTTTTTCTATCATTTCAAATAGAGAATCAAAATAATGTCTGCTTGAGATTGATAAAAAAAATTTAAGAGAAAATTATGAAGAGAAAAATATACAAAGATAGAGATAATGAAATTAAGAATATCATACATAGCAATGGAATAACCCAACTAAAATTAATTAATCAAAAAATAGTTTACTAACAAAGAATAACAACGTCCATGAATAAAATTTGATGCAAGAAATAAACAAATCATAAGTAATCATGTCATGACTCATAGGCATATGATAATATGTCATTAAAAAAGCAATTGAAGAAAACTGATTTATAAAGAGCAAATATGACGTTTTTAAGGTGAAAAAATAAATGGGTTTGAGTTGGAGAGTTATCTGAAGGGATATTAGAGATAAGAGAGGAGAATATGTCATGTGATACTTCATAGAGGGTGAGTTTTGAAGAGAATATTGAATTTTTTTGTCCAATAAGTCGTGTAAAGGTATTATTCTTTGAGAGAAAAATATATGCACTGACAATGTATGACTTTTATATTTTGTATTTCATCACCTACCATTCATATCCAATCTTTATTAACTCTTTAAAAATTAATCTAAATGAATGATGGATGATGTAATGAATGTGTATAAATCTTTACACTAACAATACATAGATATTATACTCTTACCATTAAGTTTTGTTGTTGAATTTTAAAATATACCAAAAATAATATCTCTCTAATAAATTTTTTAAATATTTGAGGGGGGGCAACTGCCCCCACCTGTCCTAGAGAAGATCCGCACCTGATGCTATATATGTTGATGATATCATAATTATTTGAGGAGATCGATGATGCAGTCAAAATATCACTCTTAAAAGAGATCGAAACTTGGAAGATTGAAATATTTCCTTATACTTGAAGTTTCCTACTCTAAACAAGGTATCTTGATATCTCAAAAGAAATTTATCCTTGATTTACTCATTGTAAAATTTATGGAGTTCCCGTTGATCAAAACCAAAGTATATGCTTGAGCATTTTAACATTTTTTATTTTTATTTTACAAGTGAGTAAATCGTTCTTGCTCTTAGTTAGCTAAAGCAATATAAAGCTATAGTCATATCCCAATGATTCATAACTCGTAATGAAGGCAAAGTCACCCTGAATATAGTTATCTATCTTAAGGGCATGCAATTTGCATCATATCTCATATTCATGCATATACATCAAAATTTACAATTTCATATAGTTAATGCATTTTGAAAACAAAAAATAATTTGCATTTTGAAAACAAAAAATAATTTGCATATATAGTTATGGTTCCATTTCTTGCATGTATGAAGTAATTGGTGTTAAAGAATAATATGTCATATATGTAAGTTTGAGATGTTAACTAAGAGGGGGAAGTGAATTAGTTGTTGGGAGAATATGTCTGATTTTTCTACTATGTTATCAAAGTATATGTACAACAGATTATTTATGCAGAATTCAACCAAGTAAAGCAAAAGTAAATCTCAAGAATAAGTAGAATAAGAATACACAGTGAATTTTATATTGGTTCACATTCTTGTTCATCAAATGTTACATCTATTACTCTTACTGCACAAGAGATATTCCACTAGATAATTTGAGTTGTAATTACAAATTCTCTCTCCGAGACCCTTGTACCTTACACATTCACAACTTATGTACCCTTGAAAATTCTCTTTTCAAGTGAACTCTTTTCTCCTTCAAAACACACCCTTATGACGAAAAGTTTACAACCAAGATGAAGAATATAACAATGGCATGATTACCTTTACAAGTTTTGACAATTCTCTAACTTGCAATCTTGAATCTCACAATACAAATACTTAGTATACAATGCTCTTAATCTTTTGAAAGTTTAAAACAAATGTACTTTGGAAGCAACTTCATAAAATCTAAAATTTTAGGAACAGAGTTGCTAATAAAATGTGCATAATTTTGTTTACTAAGTTGTGAAAGTTTTTGTGTGATTGTATGTTATTGTGTATATCGTGTGTTTGAATTTGGCTGTCACAATGCCTTTAAATAGGGTTTTAATCAGCCAAGATATCCTTCCATGAAGAGGAGACACGATTGGAATGAAACCTATTCACTTTGGATGAAAGTTGTTCATTTGAATTTGAAAATCTGGTTTCAACATATATGTGTAATTGATTGTCACGATGTAGTAATCGATTACCCAAATGTTCTATCCAATGTGGTAATCGGTTAATACACTTGATTAATATGTTACATCAGTCAGTTTTGCTTTGAAACTGTTTTCTCATTCAGGTAACCTGTTACGCAGTTCCAGTGACCTACTACCAACTACCTCACAGTTCAGGTAATTGTTACCTAGTTCTGGTAACCTGTTACTCAGGTCAAGTAACCCATTACTTAGCAATTTGACTTTGCATTTTTAGACATATCCAATTCTTTAAAAATAATTTTGATTTCTTTGAGCATTGCTACTAAATATTAAAGTGAGTGCAAGGATAGAAGTACCTATATGAAGACTTAATATATAAACATCTTGAAGCTTGAATCTTCTATGTCTTCATGGTCTTCTTCCTTTTATTCTTTTTGTGATCTTGGTGTCTTCATCAAAACTGTGCCAAATTCAGGAGCAAGATTTTCTTCACAATCTTCCCATTTTTGATGATGACAAACCAATATCTTTTGAAAATGGAGATTTGAATTTTTCTGAGGTTCAACATATGTAGATGATATAACATTTGTTGTATGTTCGAATATGCTCTCCCTATCTTGTATACTCCCCCTTTGTTTTATTGTATGTGCCTGAAAAGATTTGACAGAAAAATATAACTTCAACTTTTCTCTCCCTTTTGAATTCATCAAAAAGAAGAAAAACTAGTTTTGTCCACCACAATATATAGAAAAGGGTAACAAGATATGTTGACTTATTTACAAGGCAAAGTCATACTTTTGCAAGATATGAATTTTGAATAATATCAAATGTCAGAGAATAATTAACATGTCATAACATAAAATTGGGAAACAGGTTAGAGAATGTTTCAAACACAACAAATAGTTTAAAGAACACATAGCATATATGTTATGAAATGATATCATTTGATGTTCTCATTTGAATATTTGCTACTACCATCAAGATCTACACCGACAACCGCTCCGCCCGGGCTCACGCCCCAAGTTTGTAGCGACCACCACGCCCTCCTACTCATCGGGGCCTAGACTTTACCCCAACAGTCGGGTATAGGTCGCGCTTTAGCGCCATCCATTTCCGGGGCTAGTTAATTTGGCATATGAGTTGTTACACACACCTTGGCGGTTTTCGACTTTCATGACTACCGTCCTACTGTCTTAATCAACCAACACCCTTCGCGGGTCTAGGTTAGTGCACAGTTGGGCAACATAACCCAACTTTCTAATTGATGGATCTTAAATATTAACGGTCAGATCGGTGAAATAATCAAAACTCGACACGTTGAGCACATGTTTCCATACTGAGTGCATACACCAGCGAAATCAGCATTTTGCCACTGTTTTGTCTGCGCTCAGCGTAATGGGTGGTGCGCCCAATGCAAATTAGTGCGCTGAAATGTCGCGCGTGAGTGCGCTTAGCGCCAAAATTCGATTATTGGCTTATTCATATATTACTTTTACTAAATTTCATTTAATAATAAATATTACATAATTCATAATTAGGAGAAAGTAACAAAATTTTAAACAGATACTAGCAAGTTACCCGTGCATTTGCACGAGGCAGTATTTTTTGCCGTATGATTAATAACATATATATTTCTCGTGCATTCGACTGGATAAAAATACATATTTCCTAAACCATTGTTGATTTCATGTATAGTCGAAACAGATGTTGCAAAAATATTAAACTGAAATTGATAAATAAACAACTACAAAATAAACAATTATAATAAGAAAAAGTTTTGCTATTAATTACCTCTAATTAAACAATGATATATACTGTCAATGTACACCATTTATGACTCCAAAAAACCAAAAATTAACAAAATAAATACATGTTTGCAACATGTGTAAAGGGGTCATGGTAGCAAAAAATATGGTCATATATGCGACTACAGAACCATCCAAAATATATACATAAAACATAAATAATCATTCATTTTTCAAAGTGCTCCTTAGTCGAACAAACTCGACCAGGATTGCTGTAAAATTAAAAACAAAAACAAATAAATTATAGCTCCATTAAAAAAACAATTATCATGGTTGGTAATGAAAGTGAAACCAACAACACAATACAATTAACAGAAATGAAATAGTTTCAAATATATAATAGAATAAAAAAATATGAAGAGATGCAAATCACATCATGAAGCAAAAATGCTTTGGTAAATGAAGAGTTAACATCAATCAGTGTTATTTTGGTCATAAAAATAAACAAATGCTTTAATAGGTAATAATTGAAAAGTCATATATAATAGATAATTGTGTATATTTTAAAATGATGATGAGTTATTATTAATGATATCAATTTATGTAAAAGTCATCTATAGTGGTGTTATTATTATTCATTAATTAAGCAAAAGATAGGAAAAGTCAAATAGGTATGGATTGACTTTGATAATGTATAGTAGGGTGTATGGTAGGAAGTAGAGCTTGACACGTGACATGAAAGAACCTTAATTTAAAGAAATACAAGCTGAAAATAAAAAAGCTTCGTGGCCACATTACACCCCTTTTATACACAGATACAAAACAGTAAATAGACCACTTTTCAGATCCAATGTTACTTGATTCGTTAAGATACCTCAGCTTCTATTATCATAGCATGTTCCCCTGAATTCGAAACCTATGATTTATCCATCCACTTCACCAAAAGGTTACTCTTAATTTTCTTCTCCATTCGCATCTTTCCTCTTTATTATTTTTCCTGAATTTTTCATTCAATATTTTCATTACTCTTTGTTGTTCTCTCTTTGCTCAACGGGTTCATATTAATTGGAATTTAGGCATATGATGTAGTAACTGGCCGTTAATTCAGTAGTCAATATTAATTGTAGCAAATACTCTTGTCAATTTAAGTTTTCTGCACTTTCACTATAAAAAAGTTGAGATATTGTCGGAGAAAAGATGGGGATGACATCTTCTATCCCATATATTATATCACTTCGTGTGCTATCAGTTGTGATTGGTCGGAAAAATAATTGATTATTACATCTTTAACTTAAATATGTTTTCAACAAATCACAATTGTGTGACACATTGAGTACTTTTTGGGACAAAAGACGTGCTCCCGAAAAGATGGTAGAATATCATTGTAGGTTGTTCGGGTAGGTTTGAAGAAGATTAAGGGTAATAGATTATTGGGAGAGTAATTCAATAATTAGAGGTAGAAGGTAACCAACAAATATAAATATGAGAAAAAGATGTATCCAATTATACTAGAAGAGTTTTTTATAGGGTCACTGGATCATTCAACCTTTATTTTCAATTATCATTGACTCTTAGATAAAAGTAATACAGATGAATGGTGGATGATGCACCGAGAGTGTATAAATTTTTACGCTGTCCATCCATAGATATTACAGTCTATAAGTATATGTGAAACTATTCAGAATAATTTAGTTTTAGATAGTTTGTTTATAGACATGATTTGCGATAGAACATTATGACATCATTTGATCCACTTGTTTAACCTCACCTAATGGGAAAAGACTTAGTTGTTAGTTTGAGATTTAGCTGAGTAATTTTTTACGAAAAAAATGAAAACGGCTGGCTAATTTAGAAAACTATTTCACTGACATTGTGTAATGAGACTAAATGAACCAACTGCTTGTGCCTATTGATCTGATGCATTACTAACTTAGAACATCTAATTTGAGTGTTAAGAAATTTCCTGTTTTGTTTAATTTGTTTGGTTTTTCTAATGAGAACCACTGATTCAAGTTTCACTACTTTATATGGATTTGTTACTCTGAAATCTGAGTAGGTTTCTGATTCACCTGGATTGCATCTGTTACACTTGATGTGCATTTTCCAGTGTCTCCTATTTGTTTTATGGGAGTGGGAAAAGGAAATAGAAGTGAAGCAGGAAATAGACTTGAATTTTGCTTTATTTATCTTATCAGGGAACATTTGGTGTAACAGATTTCCCAATCTCATATCGGAAAAGCAGTACTATTTGCTTACAACTTTTAGCATGAATAAACAGTCTTTAGGTATCATTTAATAGAGGTTCTGTAATTCAGTTTCTCCATATTTCTTGAATAAATCTAATTTGTTTTTAATTATATTGCTAGATTTACTCACTCTCTGCTTAAAGTACAATCCAAGATGGTGATATATGATTTATTATCACAGTACATATTCACTCAAACAGTCTATGATTTCTTAATTTTGGGAGCTTTAAAGTGTTTGTGTCGTCAACAGTTTGCTCTTTCTTAACTTCAGGTTCCAGAGAACTAAGAGCTTAAGACCCTGAAGAGCTTCGGCAGTCTAGAATGAATAGTGCAATGGCATCGCTAACTCAAACCCATTATAAAATACATTGCTTCACTTTCAGGAGAGGACATCCTAGAAGCCATGGATTATTAAAATCTGGAAAACTATTCCAACACCAGAGACTCACTTTTCCTTGTATTCACATTAAAAAATCCTGCACATGCTGCACAAAGTTGACTCCATGGGAGCCATCACCTGTCACATATGCTCTCACTGATAATCAAAGTGATAATTTCTTGAAGAACAGCGCGGACATATTCGAAAACCTTGAATCTAGTAAAAATGGCGAATCATCAGTAAAAAATGTTGACGATTCTGTAAAGACAAAATATCAGCCAGGCCTGGAGCTTCAGTTTTTGAAATGGCCCTTGTGGCTTCTAGGCCCTTCTGTTCTCCTTGTGACTGGCATGGTCCCAACATTGTGGTTGCCAATATCTTCGATCTTTCTTGGCCCCAATATAGCCAGCCTACTTTCCTTAATTGGACTTGATTGCATCTTTAATCTCGGTGCAACTCTTTTTCTCCTCATGGCTGACTCCTGTTCTCGACCGAAGTATCCAACACAAGACTGTAACAGCAAAGCGCCCTTCAGTTACCAGTTCTGGAATATTGTTGCAACTCTTACCGGATTTATTGTCCCACTGTTGTTGATGTTTGGATCTGAGAAGGGCTTTCTCCAACCTCAACTCCCTATCATCTCATTTGCAGTTCTGCTTGGGCCATACCTTCTTCTTTTGTCAGTGCAGGTTCTGACTGAGATATTGACTTGGCATTGGCAATCACCAGTCTGGCTTGTTACCCCGGTCATTTACGAGGCGTACCGCGTATTGCAGCTGATGAGGGGATTAAAGCTTGGGATTGAACTCAATGCACCAGCATGGATGGTGCATACAATTAGGGGGCTGGTTTGCTGGTGGATTCTAATTCTTGGTCTGCAGCTTATGAGGGTTGCTTGGTTTGCTGGTTTAGCTGCTCAAGCTCGTCGTCAGCAATCATTGTCTTCTGATACTCCTGCTCTTAATGCTGATTAATACTGTTGAAAACTATTTTGGAAGAGGCAGATTATACATCTATGTAGGTTTGGTTTCAATTTAGTTATCGGTTGGTGTTTTCAATCCCATGCATAGTGATAGTGACACACATCTAATAGCTGCATATACAAGTAAATTATTATAGACATGGTTTATCTGTTTATTGGGCTTTGTGCTATATAATTGGTTGTTCATGGAAAATGTTATATTGGTGCACTCTCCCATCACAGAGGTGGCATAGTCAGGGTATAGGTATGTAAAACTTTTAAATCAAAGTTCAGTGAAGGTGTGAAGAAAAAAGATGATACAAGTTTATAAAGAATCATCATTGAGTACTTCTGATAAAAGAGTACACTATAAATGACGGCAAAAGGACCATTCATGTCCGATGGGGAAAATTATCACCTTTATCTATGACATTTAATCATTCCCTCATAAGACTATGCTACAACCTTAAAATGATTATCACATTTATCTTAGGCATTTAATCATTCTATGATAAGATTGTGCTACAACTTTAAAATAATTCATTTAATAGATGAATGTTAGATGATTATTGAAAATATGATAAAGAAGAAATGTGAAAAATGTCTCTGGGAGAACATATTTTTTAGTCTTATATCATTTTGTTGGAAATTGTTAGTTAAGTTATAGTATAAGCTTAAAAAGACCTTGTTGAGAATTGATTTGACCAAGATATATATCATGACAGAAAAACACTAACTCCACTAAATCTCATAAAATTGTGATAAAATATCTCATTTTAATGATATGATTAAAATTCATTATTATCATTATAACATCGTCTCTCAGAGCCTAACCAATGTAAGTTTAAGTTTGCATCATCATTATTTTTAGTATTTTTTTAAAGAGTTGTGCATTGGTTAAAAAACATTAAAGCAAAAGAAAAGTGGAAGTCTTTCAAATTGTGATAGTTTTCAGCTTAAACCTTTCGCGACAATTTGACTAGAAAAGGATGACATCAATATATCACACTGGGATATTTTTTGGATTGATCCCTTTTTCAAGTGAAAAGTTTCGAGAAACCTAAAAAAAATTGGGACATTGTTAAAATTACTTATCATGGTTGTGTAAGTCATGTCAATCATAAGAGATTAAAATCCCATCAAGAGCAAGATCTAAAACTATCCTATTCAAAAACCTTCTCAAGAATAACTTCAATAGTACTCATACAAATCTAGTTCTACCTATCAAATCAAATACACTTAAAATCATCTCACAACAAACAAAATAAAATGAAAATAAAATAGTGATACTTGAAAACCCACAGGAAAACCTAAGAAAAAGAAAGAAAGGTACTAAGTAGAAAACATGTGAAAGTGGCTAAGGATCATAATAAAAAGTGGGAATTTCTAACAAATTCATACCCTTCATTTGTGGGCGCGAGAGGAAATATGCAAATAAATGTAATGGAGTTGTCATCGATGTTTTTTTGGAGGGAAAACATGAAAAAACCAATTTTGAAAATAAGATTGATTTGCTCACGTATGAAAATTGAGTTAGGGAGTACGTTACTGATGAGAAAGGTGTTAGGCACCTCATATCGCTCGTTTAAAAATGATACCTAGATTAATAAAGTGGATATTTGTTTCAAAATATTAATTTTATTTTGATGTTATTAAATGAAATAAATAAATAAAAACAAACAAACAAGCAAAAAACATTTTTTTTTAATTTTTGTGTCTGACAAGGAAATACCTGCTCCTACGTATCCCTAGCTGCAATAGAGAAATCAAGGTCATGTAGTTCATTCAAAAAATATTTTGATTGGTTGATATATTTTATTTATTTTTTTGTTTTTTTAAATAATAGGATAAGATAACATGACAGAGCATGAGTCCCAGAGTGCACTATCCCCTCCATGACTTAATTAAATTATTTTTTGAAGTATGTCAATTTAAGGTAACGCGACAGGACACAAGTCTCATATTGCACTACCTCTTATTGATTTAATTAAGTCCCAAAGTGCATTATCCCCTCTAGGAGTGTCTCTTTCTCCCTCTTTTGAATTTGCCTCTGCATTTAAAAACTAGGATTCCCTCCTTGTGTATTAGGGTTGCTTCATCCCTCTATTATTTCTAAAAACAAGGTTTATAAAGGGGATTAGGTTAGAAAACCTAATATGAATGGGCTCCAGCAAGCCCAACTAGTCATCCCTTTTAATATTTTCACCTATTACTATTTACTCAAAAACTTGTTATTTTTTATTTAAAACCAAATTACTCCGGTCAAAATTGAGTGTTTACAGTTGTCCATCTTTACTTTCTTCTTACTAGATAACAAAAGTAACGAAAGTCACTAAAGTTAACGTGGTGAGGAGGAAGTAAAGACGGAAAAAACCAAATTTTGATTGGGAAATAACACGTAGTTGGAAAAGTTTCAAAGATAATACTTCATACCATGATAAATGAGACCACCAGAGGGTCCAACACACAACACGAGGCCATTATGAGGTCAGATGCAAAGAGAGACCACGAGAACGCATGGATAATGAGGAACTCTAGGTCGGAAACAAAATGAGACAACTGGGGGTCACAACGCACAACACAAGACCACTGGAGGGTCAGGTGCAAAGAGAGACCACAGAAACGTACAAATAATGAGGAACTATGGGTCGGAAACAAAATGAGACCACTAGGGGGGTCACGAGACACAACACGAGACCACTACGGGGTCAGGTGCAAAGAGAGACCACGGGAACGCATAGATAATGATGAAATTTGGGTCGAAAACAAAATGAGATCATTAGGGGGTCAAAAGGCACAACATGAAACCATTAGGGGGTTTGGGTGCAAAGAGAGACCACGGGAACGCACAGATAATGACGAACTCAGGGTCAAAAACAAAATGAGACCATTGGGGGTCAAAAGGCACCACACGAGACCACTAGGGTCGGATGCAAAGAGAGACCACGGGAATGCACAGATAATGAGGAACTTTGGGTCGAAAACAAAATGAGACCACTAGGGGGGTCAAAAGGCACAACACGAAACCACTGGGGTCAGGGTGCAAAGAGAGACCACGAG
Organism: Lupinus angustifolius; assembly: GCF_001865875.1. Classification (NCBI taxonomy): domain Eukaryota; kingdom Viridiplantae; phylum Streptophyta; class Magnoliopsida; order Fabales; family Fabaceae; genus Lupinus; species Lupinus angustifolius. Next base: position 2,289,996 of record NC_032020.1, on the reverse strand, counting down.
AACACTCAGATAATGAGGAAATCTGGGTCGAAAACAAAATGAGACCATTGGGGGTCACAAGACACAACACGAGACCACTAGGGCGTCGACTGCAAAGAGAGACCACGTGAATGCACGGATAATGAGGACCTCTAGGTCGAAAGCAAAATGAGACCATTAGGGGTCAAAAGGCACCACACGAAACTACTGGGGGGGCATAGATAATGAGGAACTATGGGTCGAAAATAAAATGAGACCACTGGTGGATTATAGGGCACAACATGAAACCACTAGGGGTCTGGGTGCAAGGAGGACCACGAGAACGCACGGGTAATGAGGAACTCTGGGTCAAAAATAAAATGAGACCACTTAGGGATCAAAAGGCACAACACGAGACTACTAGGGGGTCAAAAGGCACTACGAAACCACTACAAGGTCTGGGTGCAAAGAGGACCACGAGAATGCACGGATAATGAGGAACTCTGGTCAAAATATAAAAGGGATATTTGGGGTCTAGACTTTCGTTCATGCGTGTATATGATGGTGTGAATGCAGATGATGCATGAGTAATACAAAGATGTGTGTTATGATGCATATATGATGGGATACACATACATGATTAACTTGATTATCATTATGAAGATTAATTGATATAAAAACACAATGTTTCCTCATTAGACAATTAATTAAGCCGATATTGTTGACGTCCTCTTTCTTTTTTTTTCTTTTTTTTTTTGGAATCCCATGGGATGTGCCTTCCTTCCTTACATAAAAATATATCATTTGTTCATCGTCGATATACACCTCGAGACTTAGTTCCATTGGGTTTTGTTTGCTTGAAACACTAGTGAAAGACATTATCATAAGAGTTACCTGATTATGCAGTTCGAACATCATATTTATATAATTTGAGACTTATCTAAGTAGATATGCACACATAACCTATAGTAGGGAGATGAATAAATTTTATTTTATTGATATTCAAGAATTTCAATAGGAAGGTTCAATGATATATGTGCTACGAGAGGTATTACAAGTTACAAAATTTTGCAAATTTTTTTGCCCAGTATAAGGTAATTGCTCATTCATCAATTGAGCTCCCAAGACACCCGGATAACTGGATCACTACATTTTCCTTGTTTGGTACTCCTAAGAACTTCATATTTAATCCCATACAGTCCGAAACTTCTACAATTCCAACTTGATGTGCAGACATGTGGAGGATTTTGGTTTACCCCGATGGTAATAGACTTTCAAGAGAATCGCTTTTTCATTGCCCTAACTTTTGCTTAGGTTACCCTTTCGGGTTTTCAACCTAACAGACTTTGATTCATATCCTGATTTTTGCTTAGGTTGCCTTTTTGGGTTTTCAGCCTAACAAGTTTCTCATTCATACCCTAACTTTTGCTTAAGTTGCCCTTTCGGGTTTTCAACCTAACATGTTTTTCTTTTATTTCAAAGTTCTATTTTTAGGCATAGACCCTCTTGACTGCATTTGTGTTCATAGGTTTTGGTAAAACATTTCCATCCATGTCTTGTAAGACGAGAACAAGTTACAAAATTTTGCAAAAAGTTTGCCCCAATATAAGGTAATTGCCCATTCATCAATTGCTCTTTCGAGATAGTCTAATAATTGGACCATTATGCTAGCTTTGTTTGATTCTTCCCATAACTTCTTACTCATTTCCATATTGCTCGACACTTCTATGATTCTCACTTTATGCACAAATATGTGGAGGGTCTAGGTTCACCCATAGTGATAGACCCCACAAGAAAAAATGCCTATTTTTTTAATTTTTGTGCCTTAACTTTTGCCTAGGTTGTCCTTTCGGGTTTTCAACCTACCATGCTTTTATTGATAACCTAAATTTTGTTTAGGTCGCCCTTTCGGGTTTTCAACCTAACGGGTTTTTTTTTTCATTTTAGGCATAGAATCTCTTAATCGCATATGTTTTCACACATAAAACGTTCTCATCCATGTCTTGCAAGATAAGAGCCCTCCATTGAGAATGCGTTCTTGACAGTGCAAGGATATTCATAGTTTGGGTCCATTTGCACAAGCATCTTCCTGATTTGCGAGGATCCTTTTAAGCACTAAGTCCCCAACTTCCAATTCTCCAGGACCAACCTTCTTATCAACAGCTCTCGCCACTCTACCTTGGTATAATTGACCAAGACAAATGGCCGTCAACCTTTTCTCTTCCATAATGTGCAATTTCTTATACTTGAGTTTAATCCATACCGACTTTTCTTGCTCTACTTCCATCAAGACTCTTAATAAGGGAATCTCTACTTTTATGGGTAAAACAAATTCCACCATGTACACCATTGTTGTCTATGGTGTCCCACATATTCGTCTATTATGGATAACTTATGACCCCTATCCACACCATCGACTAAAATATCAATGAGATTGATGGTATAATTATATTATAGGCTTGTTTTGTTCAAATCTTTGTAGTCTACACACATTCTCAATTTCCTTTGATTGCTTCATCACCACTTATTTTAATCATCGACCCTCTTCTCCATCACCAACTCAGTGTGATCATTATCAAGTACCGCAAAATAATCAAATGATAAATATTCAAGTACCCTATAACTAGACAAAGTCTATACAAAATTGTGATACATGTGTTGATTTGTGAATCATCATGAAAGAAATGGGACACGAAATATGGATGTTCGTAAAGGTATGGAAGAAGGGTAAATATATGAGAGTGAAGATGAAAAGAATGGATGAATGAGGAGGAATCGTTATATAGTTATGCAAATTCACTAAGATATTGTCTCAAGTAACATAAATATAAGTCTAAAGAAAATTCAAAGTGTATGAATTACAACATAATCAAATAATTACTATGCAACTTTTTCAATCATTGACTTAGACTACCATTCTTTTAAAGGATCATTGTCTTCACCAGGAAGGATGATATAGTTTATGAACGATTTGTCTTCCTCCAAGGCACTGATGGAGAGGTAGAGATAAGGATCAATGATAGAACCTTTCTCATATTCCCACCATCTATGTTGACACCTAGATTCCTTGATTTTGTGAATTATTAGCCTTTATTGTTGTTCGAGCTCTACTGTTGAAAATATGACTTTGATTAGCGTTGTTTTTCCTAGGTCACACAATGATTCCAATTTTGAATTTGTAACTCCCGAAGAGTTAGGTTTAAAATTTTATTTTTGAGTTATTGAAACCATGTCCATTATCAAACGAAGAACTTTCCATATAACAAGTTGACCATCCCACAACCATTTTCTAGGGTTATAACCCCTTTAGATCATATTGTGGTTGACGAAAATCATAGAGAGAATACACAGGCCCCACAATATGATTGCATCTATTCTGCTGAGTATTCATGATCTTATGATACATGTGGAGACAATGGATGTACGATTTGATGAATGCACTTCACATAAGTGATGCAATAAAAGTTACACTAACATGAATGTTGTGTGAATTCCCTCCTTTTTCTTTTCTTGCTGTTTTTTGCTGTTTTTTATAAAAACACGACATGCATGAAATTGAATGATTGGTTGTATGCAAAAGTTCTACATAGGTGCATAAATGCAAGTAGGTAATACATTTTTTTACACGCGACATGCTTATAGATGCTACTATGAAATTATTTTTTTGTTCATGGTATGCACATGAATGTTATGACATTTTTTTTGTTTTTTGCTTTTTTATAGTGCATGTTATGCATTTGGATGCTATGATTTTTATCTTTTTTTTGACATGTATATAGATGTTATTATGATTTTATTTTTATGAGTGCATGATATGCATGTGGATGTTGTTATGAAAAGATTTTTTTGTAAGCCTTCCATCGTGACATAAGAGTATCGAAGTGCAGTGGTACCGTAATTCACTCAGGCTCATGTAATGATGAGTCACTTTATGATTGCATGATATAAGTTTTCCTGACTTTATGCCGAATAATAAAATGAAAAAAAAAGATGTATACTATTGTGTCCTATATAAAGGTGTTTGATCTACAAGGTTTGTTTGGTCTAAAAGGTCATACCCTAAGGTGAAGTTTTAAAGTCCATATATACAGAATTTGGTGGTATTAGACTTCCTCTAGGTCCCCATATTATCGTCACTAGTGGAAGTTGACGACCCAAATATCATGAATATGACACGAAGATGTATGAGACACCATGGGGGTCATATCCATAATATCTAGTAACAATCTGAGTAATACATCAGCATAATACCGAAATGTGCACGAAGATCCAATGACGATAAGCCAATGTATTTCTATCAATAAGTAAATAGGCCCAGTAGACGGTCGAAGTAACAATGCATGAATAGTGTATATGTGTGAGAGTGTACAAACTTCAACACAATAATGCATAAAACCCAACAATAAACCCAAAACATGTACATAACACCAAAATACGAACTACATTTACAAAAGTTATTTATAAATAAGTAATAAATAAAAACAACAAAACAAAAATAAAAATGAAATGATAAAAAAATAATGAACTAAATATTCACATTATTATCTTAAAAGGTTTGACTTTCAGTTCTTCCCCAGTGGAATCGTCATACTGTCACTATCCCTAATTCGTGGGTTCGACGGAAAAATATACAAATAAATGCAATAAAGTTGTCATCGATGTCTTTTTTGATAGAAAACATGAAAAAACCAATTTTTGAAAATAAGATTGATTCTCTCACAGATGAAAATTAAGTTCGGGAGTCGGTTACATATGAGGAAGGTGTTAGGCACCTCCTACCGCCCATTTAAAAACGGTAACTAAATTAATAAAGTGAATATTTGTTTCAAAATATTAATTTTATTTTCATTTATTAAATGAAATAAATAAATAAAAACAAACAAACAAAAAACATTTTTTTTATTTTTGTGCCTGACAGTGAAATATTTACTCCTACGTAGTTGCATAGAAAAAAATCAAAGCTACGTAGTTCTTTCAAAAAATAGTTTATTTGGTTGATATATTTTATTTATTTATTTATTTGTTTTTTTAAATAATATGATAAGATAACGCGGCAGTGCACATGTCCCAAAGTGCACTATCCCTCCATGACTTAATTAAATTATTTTTTTGAAAGATGTCAATTTAAAGTAATGCGACAAGGCACAAGTCTCATAGTGCACACCTCTTATTGATTTAATTAAATTATTTTTGAAAATGTCAATTTAAGATAACGCGACAGAGCACACGTCCTATAGTGCACTACCTCTTATTGATTTAATTAAGTTATTTTTTGAAAATGTCAATTTAAGATAATGCGACAGGGAACAAGTCTCATAGTGCACTATCTCTCATTGATTTAATTAATTAAGTTATTTTTGAAAATGTCAATGTAAGGTAACGGACAGGGCACAAGTCCCATAGTGCACTACCTCTCATTGATTTAATTAAATTATTTTTTAAAATGTCAATTTAAGGTAACGCAATAAGTCACGAGTCCCATAGTGCACTACATCTCATTGATTTAATTAAGTTATTTTTTAAAATTTAAGATAATGCGACAGGACACGAGTCTCATAGTGCACTACCTCTCGTTGATTTAATTAAATTATTTTTGAAAAATGTCAATTTAAGATAACACGATAGGACACAAGTCTTATAGTATACTATATTTCATTGATTGAATTAAGTTATTTTCTTATATTGTATTATATATATATATATAAACACATTATTGAATAAACCAAACATTTATGAAACATAATAGATAATTTAAAAAATAGAATAGTAAAAAATAATAAATAAATAAATAACGAAAAATAAAAATAAAAAATGATAGAATCTAGAAAAACTGAAAATAAATAAAAAAGGAAATTAAATTTAGGGATTTAGGGCTAGAGTTTGAAATTGATTTGAGGGTTTGAGTTAAAAGTAATTTGAGGTTTAGATCAAAATTGATTTGGGGGTTTAGGTTAAAATTAATTTAAGAATTTAGGCTAAAATTAATTTGGGGTTGGGCTAAAATTAAATTAGGGTTTAGAGTTAAGGGCAATGTAAGATATTCAACAATGAAATTATTTTTTCAAACACAATTATTAGACAACATACATGCATTATAATAACGAAAAGAGAATGAAATAAATGAGAAGAAAAATACATTTTTAGTGCTTATGGAAGATAAAGAAGAAGATACCATTGTTTTAGTCTCTCATTTCTCTCCTTATCAAATGTTTTTTTACTTTCTAGGAGTGCCTCTTTCTCCATTTTTTTGAATTTGCCTCTTGATTTAAAAACTAGGATTCCCTCATTGTGTATTTGGGTTGTCTCGTCCCTCTATTATTTTCTTAAAAATCTGAATCTTTCCCCTCCTTGTTTCTAAAAACAAGGTTTATAAAGGGGATTAGGTTAGGAAACCTAACCTGAATGGGCTCCAGCAAGCCCAACTGGTCACCCTCTTTTAATTTTTTCACCAATTACTATTTACTGAGTAACTTGTTATTTTTTTTTAAAACCAAATTACCCCAATCAAAATTGGATATTTACAATGCTCAACGTAAAAGACTTACTATTATGCAAATTAGGGTAGCTTTTGAAGAATCTAAGGCATGGCAAGAGAAGGAAAATTGAAAGTCTACAAAATATATAGAGAATAATTTTGACCAAAATTATTAAACTAGAACATTATTATATTTATGGAAAGAAATTGCCAACTAGACCATAAGAAAGGGATTGAGGAATTTGTTTAGATCACTCATTATACACTACGTCAATTAAATGATCGAAGTAATTTTAGAATGTAAGTAACTCAGATAAGAGCTCTACCAATTGAAGCCATTCCAAAATGGTTTAAAGGGTACGAAAGAGCATCATGAGGTCAACAAATTAATCAAATATTCAAATCCAATATCTTAAGGGTGTGTTTGGGAGTACCATTTTGGAGGGGGAGGGAAGGAAGGGGAGGGTTTAGGAGAGGGATTCCCTTGTTTGAGAGTTTAGTGGAGGAGAGGGGAGGGTTTTGAATGATTTTTCAAACCCCCCAAACCCTCCAAATGCCAAAATACCTAGTTCCCCCAAATTGAGGTGTTTTGGGAGAAAAATAAGCCAAATTACCTAACTACCCTTACTAATATTATTCTATAACATATAATGCATAACATACTATTGATTTTTTAAAGGAGGAAGAGAGATAAAATAGTATTTTTGTATTATATTAACTTTCCATCCCCTCCTATCTAAATTCCACACTCCCAAACAAGGGAGGGGTTTAGTTGGATTTGCCCTCCCTGCTCCTTCCTTTCCTCCCCCCTCTTTACCCTCTCATCCCTCTCCTTTCCTTTCCCTCTTAACTCTCAAACAAAGCCTAAAAGAATAGCGTAATTATTTTTCATACATGATATACATATATACTTTAAAGCATATTTGCATTCAAAATTTACTCATATACTATTAGGATCGATAGGAGTTTTATGCATCACATAACATACTTTCAAACAATAACATACTTTCAAACAATAACACATTACATCAAGCATGCACCTTTCTTTCATGATAACACCTTTACATGTGAGGGACCAAAACATTTGGAGACCAAATAAGTCACTTGAGACCTATCTGCATTGTCCAACCATACATCAACATGTTATCACTTTATTCTAAAAATATTGTCGGGCTTGAATACCAAAATGTTATGACATTGTTACACTTAGAGGCCAAATTATTCTCTCATAAGACATTGTGAGACTTAGATGTTGATATGTTATTACGTCGTTGGACTCAGACATCAAAATATTCCCTAAAAAGATAATGTCAGACTTGAACGTCAAAATGTTATGATATTGTTGTTATGATATTGTTGGACTTAAACATCATAACATTCTATCAAAAGACATTGTTAGGCTTAGATTCTGAAATGTTATAACATTATTGAACTTACTAAAACATTCCCCAGGAAGACAATGTTACACTTAGATCGGAATATTATGACGTTGTTAGACTTAGACAACAAAATATTCTTCCAAAATACATTATTAGACTTAAACACTAAAGTTTTATGACGTTATTGAAATTAGACATCAAAGCTCCCCTAAAACCGAGTTTTAAAAAATAAAATATTAAAAACACCAATTCTACGTAGAACGATTTTGACGAAATTAACATTCTCGTACTTGAAAATAAATAAAATATTGGAGAATCACTTATGAAAATTATGACACTTGCATCAATTTTATTCAACACTTTCTATTTACTAAGTTAACCTATCAATTTCAAACTTAAACTAGTCAACTTTTCACTCTATCATTGCAAACAAAATATGTCCCACTTATCTAGTAGAGCTACTTGGTTAAAAAAGGAAGATTATTGTTTTTACAAAATGAAAACTATAGCTTTTTATAACTTTTTAAAGTTATCTTTTACAAATTACTTTAAATAGCTTTTGAAAAGCTAAAAAGCTTCTCATAATACTTTACCATTTCAACAAATAATATCTTTTACACTAACCCAACATATATTGTTTTTCTTAAACAAAATTCAACTTGTTGAAAAGCGTTATGTAAAATAATTCTAATTATATCATGTAGCTAAACTTATAATTATAATCTTATTAGCTACAAACTATAATATCATAATATAGGTTAATTTTATCTCACACCTCACATTAAAGTGTAAGTAGGTGTAGAGGGTAATAAATTTTGGACAAAGAGGGAGGGAAAGTGATAAAGGAAAAAATAGATAGACAAGAAGATAACATGTACATTACAATAGAAAAATATAAAGATTACCCATCTAAATTTTTTATACAATTAGCAGTATAATATTTATTCATGTAGCACTTACACAGTTACACCATAGTTGTATATATATTAGATTGAATTGCAAAAATATGCACTACCAAATTTTATACATTATAATTATAACTATATCATTCATATTTAATTATTATTAACTCTTCAAAAAGTATAATATACATAAATGATAGATGATACATTGACTGCATATAAATTTTTACACTAACAGTACATAAATATAAATATTATACACAAAAATAATAGTTATTTTTTAGAAAATAAATTATCTAGTTATATTCTTTAACTAAAACATAAGTTATTCTCTATTTTTTTTATTATTTATCCTTCACCCAATGACCCAATCTCTATTATAGAACCGAAAGGACGAAAATACCCTTCCATTTAATACCTCGTAAACAATTCAAACCCCACAAATGACAAAAACACACTGTCCCACGTTGTTGTTTTACAAGTTGCAACTCTTTCCCTCTCTCACCGGAAAACTCACATTGCTCCTGGTCTCCGGCGATTCCCCTCCGATCCCAAAGCTATGAGTTCCGGCGACCTTCTTCACATAAACCCTCAGGAGCTGCAGTTTCCTTGTAATCCCTCTTCGATTCTCGAAAATAAAAACATTTACTTTTCATTGCAAAATTCGATTTTTTTTCATTCTTGTGTTTGGTTTTTGCATCTTATATTGTTTTTAATTTCTTAATTTTTATGTTTTTGGAGATAGTTGAGTTAAGGAAGCAAATCTCATGTTCTTTGCAGTTGTCTAACCAGACAGATAAATATGTGGCTTTCAAGGTTCCAATTTTACTCTTCATGTTTGTTTGATTTTTTTCCCTTAATTTGAATTTTTTTTAATTATTGTGTTATGGAGAATTGTAATTTGATTAGGGGTGAAATTTATTGATGGTGTTGTAGGTTAAGACAACAAATCCTAAGAAGTATTGTGTTAGACCTAACTCAGGAGTTGTGTTGCCAAGGTCTACATGTGATGTTATAGGTTTCTTTCTCTCTCTATGTTACTTGCTTTCTTCAGAGTCTATTTGTGAGCGGGTAATGCACGGAAAATGAAAGGCTTGAGAGTCATGATCTGTGAGATGGCTATGAAGCCTATTATTTCCCTTACGAAACCCAACTTGTAAACAGATCTTAGAGGAATGAAGTGTGATTTAAGAGCTTACTCCTTCTAGGGAGCCAAGTTGCAAGTGTAATTATAACATAAATCTCAAGGGGTGTTAATAATTTTTTTCAAACAAGAGGGATGCCAAGTATAATTAAGCTAAATATTAAGAGACACCTATGTAATTTCCCCTAGTTTTGTTTTCAACCGATTTTTTTGTGTGCAAAATTTTTAAGCACCATCCTTTTTACATATTAAATTTTCAGTTACAATGCAAGCCCAAAAGGAGGCACCTCCTGACATGCAATGCAAGGATAAGTTTCTCCTTCAAGGTGTAGTTGCAAGCCCTGGAGTAACCACAAAAGATGTCACTCCAGAAATGGTAACCATTCAACAAATAACGTTGTTGTATTTGTCTATTTTCACTTACCTCTCATAATTTCATGGTTTTCTAAGTTCATTGCTTATAGTTCAATAAAGAATCTGGCCATGATGTCGAAGAATGCAAATTGAGAGTTGTTTATGTTCCTCCTCCTCGACCACCATCCCCAGTTCAAGAAGAATCTGACGAAGATTCTTCACCTCACGCTTCCGTATCAGAAAATGGGCATTCAATTACCTCAGAATTTACAGCTGTGAGTAACTAACCAGTGAATTTGCCTATATTTTTCGAGAAAAATCTTTAGCTATGTCTTAATTGATAGTTGTAATAAACATGCACTGCAGGCTTCAAAAGCTTTTAGTGAACGGGTTGGACACCAGGATACTTCATTTGAGGTGACATCTATATTTTACATCGTTGCTCTTTGCCTCTTTGACGTTTAGAAGGATTTCTTGTTTCATCCCTAGTTGCATTTTCTCTATATTCTCTCTACCAAGGTTTTCTTTTCTATTAATGGGCAAAAACTAGCAGTCTACACTAGAATTCCGATGCATCACAGCATACTTTTTTAATTTGGGAAAGTTAATGCTTGATAGTCCATTAGTTCGTGTCATCCTTGAAGGTTTGTTCTAGTTGAGAAAAGTTTGCATATAGCTGGAGAGATATCTGGGATCGTTAATAATTAAGTATACTTCTAGCAGGTTTGAATCACCTTTAAGTTTTTGAAACGCACAAGTTTGTTAGTTTCTTTGGTTGGTCTATGATTTATTTTGATATTCTGTGGCGTTTAAGAATGTCCTTTGGGATGCTCCAGCATAATAACTTCCAAGTTTATTGACTCATGACTTTTCTTTACATCAGAAATTGTATAATTTGGTGAAATTTGTTGGTAGACCCTATTCCATGTAGTGGTCATCGCTAATTCTTTACTACATATGAGAAGAGTTTGGGTTGCTCTTGGTAACATCAAATGTTTAGAAAAATTGGGCTCATTTTTATTTTCTTATTAATTCAGGCACGATCTCTTATTTCAAAGGTGACTGAGGAGAGGAATTCTGTTATTGATCAAAATAAAAGGCTTCGACAAGAAGTGGTATGGAATTTTCTCTGAGAAATTCTTTTAAGCATACTTTAACACTTCTTATCTTGGAAGTGGTTTCCATAGGTGATCTTGATAGTTATCCTATGAACCCATAGACGACCTACTGCCAAATTATTATATGCTTATTATGGTATTTCTACTTAATTATTTCAGCAAGTTCACCTAGTGTAAGTTAAGCCGATCTTCTATTATGTTACCGTGTTATGCAGCTATTAAGATGTACTGAATTTAATCTCCCTCTCCTTGTGGCGGAATTTGAAGTTTGGGAAAGATTGATGCCATCTTAGTCATCCCTTAGTGAAAATAAAGTGTATCTGAATATCGTAAATGTTGTTTCTTATTCCTATCATAAAAGATCACAGAGGGAAAGACAGTACAGTTCATGTTATTTATAGGTTTAGTTCCATTCTTAATTTTCCAAGACTGAGAAAATTATTTTGGTTGTTTAGTTTGAAATTTATGCAAGCAATCCAATGAACATCCAGAAGTTTAACTACCTTCTTTACCAATGATATTATATTTTCCGATTCCTTAAAATGCGCTTGGTTTTTACAAGATATATAAAAAGGAGAAATGTTTTGATGCCTTGGTGCCGAAGTTAATAATTGCACCATATTGTGACTATATAGAATTTAAGAGTGTGAAGGAAACATTTATGGATTGCTTGAACTTACATGAACAGGAGCTTTTAAGGCGCGAAGCCAACAGAAGCAGTGGCGGCATACCGTTTATATATGTTATCCTTGTCGGCTTGGTTGGCATCATCTTGGGTTTCCTATTGAAGAGGACCAATCACCAGCTTCTCCAAAATGAGCAATTGTAGAAAGCAAACAAGAAAATCATGTATAATATGCTGAAACCGGTTGTTGTATTATGTGGTATGTTGTTCCTAGAAATGTGGAATGTGTGATAAAAAATAAGTGCTTCCATCAAATCTCATAGTGCAGATTGGTTGATGAAGTTTGTAACATCATGAGAATTGTGTTGTTATTCAATGTGGTAAATACAGGTGATTAATATGCGGAAGTATGATGACTGGTCAAAAACTTATAATCTTTTATATTTATTTTGTCTAAGTCATTTTCAATTTTGCTTTGTCAAAAAACAAAAGTAAAATAATGTGTCACTTTATTCTTTTATTTATAATAAGATGATATTTTTATCCTTAAAAGTAAATAAGAACTCTAGTATCTAGTATTAGAGATGATCTTTGTTATTTTTTGTTTTAATTGTGTCTTCCAAATTACACATAAAAAGTAGAATATTTAAAACTCTTTGAAAATTAAAAAGGTCATCTGAATTTATTTTTTAATCTTTGTCATTCAAGTAAAATTTATTTGCCCATTTCATTTTAATAATTGGTCTTACTATAATCATTTTAACTATTTTGGAAGGTCCTACAACAATTAAGTTGAGGATTATATGTTTTGATTTGATAAGTACTCAATTTGGTGTCCCAAAAGCAGTATGCTAGCTATCATAGTTTTCATTTGGATATGTTATTGTGTTAGTCTCATATTGTCTAGTATTAAAATAGAGTTGAATATCAATGTTATATATTGGACTAAAGTCCCTTGTTATTATGTACACTAGATATAAATACTAAATAGAAATCTTGGTGGCCGCTCAGTGCTCCCGAGGATGTAGGAATAATTGGTCAAACCATGTTACTGTAACACCGCGAATTTTACGATTTTGAATTATAAGATTTTATTAATATTTTTATTAATTATATTTTCGAAAATGAATTTCTAGGAATTTTCGGTAAAAAATTAGACGAAACTCTAGTTGAGTTTTAGTCTTGAAATTCTATTTCCAATTTGGTGATAAATTTTCATGATTTTCGGAGACAGTCGGTTTCGGACCACTGTCGGGATCAAATTTCACCCGGTACGGCTCAAAAAGTGGTTTTTGAGTTCCGTAACTCGGAATCGAATTCTGATCGTTCCATTGGCTTCGTAATTATATTTTGAGTCAAGATAGACCCTGAGCTGGTCTATAACTATTTTCTAGAATATTTTCACTCGGAATGCCGAAATTCGAAGTTCCAATCGTAAAGTAAAATCGGACGATCATTTTTGGCTACTCGAATATTGGCCGACAATACTCGAGCATGGTTTTAATCGCGCGCGTTTTGCCGAAGTTGTCGCGTCGCATGAATCACTTCAAAAAATCTACATACTAAATCTTATAGATTTCACTCATTAATGCCTTGATTTACTACCACCAAATCCCCTAAATCACTCACTTAACCCATGATTCACTCACCCTCTTAGATTTGCTAGATTGCCTTGAGAAATGGGTTTAGAAATCAGATTTCTCCTACCCCACAACTCTATAAATACCCATGTATCCTCATACATTTTCACTTTGCAAAAGTTGACAATTTGAAGATTTGAGAGTAAGTTACTCTCATCATCTTTTCTTCTTCATTTTCTTCTTCTTTCAATCTTCAATCTCTTCACATTCAACCAATGGATGTTGATGATATTGAAGTATGTTGTTCATGAGTATGTCAAGAACATATTCAACCGTTGAAATTTTCTAAAACACTTTCTAACTCATTTTGGAAGCAAAACCGAAAATGAGTGTTCTTGAACTCATGAAAAATGTGTGTTGAAACTATGAACAAGTTGTTTTCAAGAAGGTATTACATTGTTTTAATATATGAATTTTTACTTGTTTAAGCCTTTAACCATGGCTTTGGACAAGTTGGAAAATGGATGGATGAAAGAGTTTTAAGTATTTTAATAGTAATGAGTTTTGAAATATCGGAAAACTAACGAGTTTGTATTATGGTAGTTACGAAGATTTCTGGCATTTGAACCTTGCAAACCAACCGAACCGTATTGATTTCGTAAAGCACGCTTCATTAAGGTAAGAGAGAACACGTCGTGACATAGTGGTGTCCGAATATGACACCCGGATCTCCTAAACCATCTCAAAGGTTTTAGGGTTAACTTGGGTTTTAAGAAACCCAAGATTTTTATGTTTGAATGCTTTTGAATACATATGATTGTTGATGAAAGGTGTTGAATATTGTATATGAATCTTGTTGGGAACTTTTCTGTGTGCAGGTGTTTGAAAAACCATGTTAAATGTGTTTCGGTTGTCGAAAAG
>NC_032020.1:2274439-2275440 GCF_001865875.1 Lupinus angustifolius | reverse complement strand
TCTATTTCTCTTCTTTTCTATTGCTTGCTTTTCGGACGTGTGGTCGTCAGATAGACAGTTTTGCTCGGATTTGGAGCTACCTGTCTGTGATGTTCCCGGAGTGGGCATGAGGAATTGAGGAGAGGAAGTACCCTAGCTTTGGAGTTAGCCACTGGATTGGGCGAGGGACTGGGCGAGGGGAAGTTTTGGTTATGGGATTCCCTCGCCTGGGCGACAGAATCTCGCTTGGGCGAGTAAGGGCCTCGCTTGGGCGAGAACGCCCAGGATTTAATGAGCCTCTGGAATTCTCTTGCTTGGGCGAGAGATGTCTCGCTTGAGCGAGGAAAGGCTTCGCTTGGGCGATAGTACCTTTGCCCGGGCGAAGAAGGCTTCAGTTTATTTGATATTTAAAGATGAATTGTCGCTTGGGCGAAAGACAGTAATTGTGTTTGACTATTTGGATTGATTGATTGAGTATGTAATAACCCTAGTATGGGTATGTGATATAAACTACTTTGGTATAACACTGTAATTGAATTAAAAGCAAAGTATTCAAGGTGTTGGAATTAAATAGTCAAACTCGGTAATTAATTTTAAAGAAAGTATTCCGAGTAGGATGTATGACTTAGGGCGATGCCCATAAAAGGATACGTGATACCACGAAGCGAGATCGACTGACCATAATTGGATTGGTCTGGGACCGTCCAGGGTGATTCAGCGATAGTCATAGTGGTAGGGACGTTACCCTTTGAGTTATGATGTGAATTAGGGCACTGCCCAAAAAGGAACCCAGGATACCACGTAGCGAGATCGGCTGACCGTAAGAGGCTTGGTCTGGGACCGTCCAGGGTATTCAGCGATGGTCGTAGTGGTGGGATGTATTTCCTTTATATTACGTGTTAACGTAAGATCGGGACCCACAAGAAGCATTCCTGAGGGAGATGACTTAAGGTGGGCCGAGCATGGTAAATAATGATTAAAAGATTTAATCATCTAACTGCAGTTAGTGTTCATATGCATAT
>NC_032020.1:2248211-2274339 GCF_001865875.1 Lupinus angustifolius | reverse complement strand
TTTCGGACGTGTGCTCGTCAGGTAGACAGCTTTGCTCGGATTTGGAGCTACCTGTCCGTGATGTTCCAGGAGGGGGCATGCAGAATTGAGGAGAGGCAGTACCCTAGCTTTGGAGTTAGCCACTAGGAATTGCTTATCATTTTGTGACTTTTGAAACACTGACGGCTTCAGTTTGTTCATGTCTTTGTTTAGTGTCTTTTGGCGATGATTAATATTTCCGCCCTTTCTTGTTGGATATGTATATTAAATACTTATGATCTTTTATATCTATGAATATATATATTCAGGAAATGTTGAATCATTTCAGTTACCGTTAGGTAACCGGTTTTGATTTCCGCATTATATGTTACTTAAAGTGATGTCCTGGAAAAGAAAGGTTTTTAAAAGGAAACAATTTTATATCACCAATTCAAAAGAAAAAAATTTACTCACTTTTCCGCGTAATAAATAAAGAGTATTTTTCGAGGCGTTACAATTACCAAATTCTCTTGTTTCTTTTCTTCTATTTATTCTATGCACTTTATATGATTGTTTGTGGCCAACGCTGTGCAATGATCGCTTCCGCTATACCAACACACAATGCCATTGCACCCCTTAAATCATTCTTCTTCCACTTTACTTCGCTGCTAAGAAATATGTTGAAGTCCTTGACATCATTCTTAAATAATGTGAGGTTAGCAAATTTCATTCCAATCTCAAGATGCACATGTCCTTAAGATGTGTGTTTATTGAAAATTGGGTATGCACTGAATGTATTTCTTTCATCATAAGTAGAAATATAAGTATGCATATACTCACTATTTGATGCATATCCATGTTCCTCAAAAGATGCTTCAACATTTTCTTCATCTATCGCAGTTGCCTTCTTTTTTGGTATTGTCTTATTTTTCTTCTTTCTTGTTGTCTCAATTTTCTTCTTTGGTTTTGCAGACTTTTTCTTAGGAATTTTGTCCTTTTTCCTTGCACTTAACTTGTTCTTCTTCGTTGATTTTGTCTTCTTCGAGGTTCCTTTTTTGTTACAACTTCCTTCTTCAAAAACTTCTTCATTTTCAGCTACTATAACTTCTTCATTTTCAACTACTATAACTTCTTCATTTTCAACTACTATAACTTCTTTAGCAGGTTCTTCAACAGTTTTATCAGGTGCTTCAGTAACAGATACTTCAAGTGCTTCTTCAAATGCTTCAGAAGCAGCTTCTTCAAGTGTTTTTCAATGACTTCTTAAAGTGCTTATTCATCTACTAAATCAATTGCTTCAGCTGCAAAGTGAAGCAAATCTTAAGCAATGTGTCCTTCAACTACATCATCTCTATGTACATCATCTTCAGACACAAGAAGCATTTCAACATCATTGTCACTTTCAACAGATGATGGATCACTTACAAATTCAGTGTCATCGATATCCAATACTAGATCTTCAAAATAAATATGCACTACACAATTACCAAACTCATTCACTTTCTTAGACTCCAACACTGCAACCATCATGTCATTACATCATTGTCTTTCTCTAATGGCATCAACCTAGTTTCCTAAAAAAGAATCTTTGGGGTTTAGCCAATACATAGCTTTGAACTCATGATATCTACATTGAGTGAATAATGTCTTAATGTCTTTGATGTTGACATGGTCCATATCCATTGGTGGCATTTTTTCAATATGATCGTGATTATATTGAAAATATCCCTCATCATCTCTTGTAAAACGACCACCATATTGATAGAAAGGACAATATTCCCAGACATTTGCATCCATTGAAGAAATTGTATTTAATGTTAGTTTGGAAACTAACAAAACAGAAGCAGACAAATAACCAACACCCGACAAAAAAACAAAAAAAAACGTTAAACAATTTTAAATGTTTGGGATCACTAACAATATCAAAAACCATAATGGATGTATGCACACTAACATAACACGAAAACAAAAATTCAACACAAATCCATGAGATAAATGTTCATTGATAAAATGTTAACCTGTACCTTGGGAAGAAAAAAGAAATCTTGGTAAAATGTTAAAATTCGAAACAACATACCTTAAACGAACGAGAATAAAAATATTGTTGTTAATGATGGACTGGGAACACAAGCTGAACATCACAAGTTGTGTACAAAGGTAATGAGAGATGAATGTGAATGACACAACAAAGCCCAAGGATGAAAATGGAATCGTCTTTTACTTCCTAGTTTTAGATGGAATAAGACATCCAAGATGACGTCGTTTTGAATGTTTTTTTTAATTTAAACCAAATGACATCATTTTTTGTTATCAATATAATAAATTAATTAATTTTTAAACACAAAATATTTTTCAAAAGAAAAAATATTTAAAAAAACATTTTTAAAACTGAAAACGATGTCATTTTGGTTTTCAATGTAAATAAAAAAATTATTAATCATAAAACAACGTCGTTTTTTGGTTAAACAAAAAAATGTGGCCCGCTGAGGTATGACAATGGCGACGTGGGATTAGGTCATTAACGTCAACTGATGGGTATTGACTAAAGGACTAATGTGGGGCCATATTAAAATTGTTGGGGACTAAATTGGTAATTTAAATTTATTATGATGTAAACACTCATTTTTGACTGGGTAAATTAGTTTTTGACCCAGTGGTCTCATTTTATTTTTTACTCAGAGTTCCTCATTATTTGTGCGTTCATGTGGTCCTACTTGCACCTAGACCCCCCAGTGGTCTCGTGTTGTGTCTTTTGACCCCCTAGTGGACTCATTTTATTTTGACCTAGAGTTCCTAATTATTCGTGCATTCTCGTGGTCCTCCTTGCATCCAGACTCCCTAGTGGTCTCGTGTTGTGCTTTTGACCCCATTGGTCTCATTTTATTTTTGACCAAAATTTTCTCATTATTTGTATGTTCTCATGGTCCTCCTTGCACTCAAACCCCCTAGTGGTGTCATGTCTGCCTTTAGACCCCCTAGTGGTCTCAACTTTGCACTAGGCCCCCTAGTGGCCTTGTGTCATATCTTTTGACCTCCTAGTGGTCTCAACTTTGCACCAGGCCTCACAGTGGCCTTATTTCATATCTTTTGACCCCCTAGTGGTCTCATCTTTGCACCAGGCCCCTGAGTGGCCTCGAGTTTTATCTTTGACGCCCCAGTGGTCTCATTTATAGTGGTATAAAACATCATTTTTTTTAACTTTTCCCACCATGTGTTATTTCCCAGTCAAAATCCGATCTTTTTATCTTTACTTCCTTCTCACCACGATAACTTTAGTAACTTTCATTACTCTTATTATCTATTAAGAAGAAAGTAAAGAGGGGAAATTGTAAACAGTCAATTTTGATTGGGGTAAATTAGTTTTAAAATAAATTACTGAGTAAATAGAAATTGGAGTGTTATGTTAGGGGTGTGGCAATTGGGCCTTGGTGAGCCCACTAGGTTAAATATTTAACCATAATTACACCCTTATATAATGCTTAACTTAGCAACTCACAAAAGGTAATCAGCAAAAAAAAAAGGAGGCAACCCTAATTTTTGAAAAAAGAGGAAAAGGCATACTACGAAAAAAAAAACTTGATAAGGAGAGATGGGAGAGACTAAAACAAGAGCATTATCTTCTTTATCTTCCCAGAATTCTAAAGAGGTAATCTTCTCACTTATTCTTCCTCTCATTTTGTTATTATAATGTGCCTCCGCTATTAAATAATGGTGATAGTAAAATAAAAACCATTGTTGTTGTTGCCACCGTCAATGTGGGCGCAGTCGCCACTACCAACAGCGGGTGTATGCCCAGCCAGCCACATGGGTTGTCCCATTTGGCAACCCTAAGTTAAACCTCCAAATCAATTTTATTATGAACCCTCAAATCAATTTTTAATCTAAACCCCAAATCAATATTAACCTAAACTTTCAAATCAATTTTTGATCTAATCCCCAAATCAATTTTAACCTAAACCCCAAATCAATTTTTAACCTAACCCCAAAATCAATTTTAACCAAAATCTCCAAATCAATTTTAAACCCCAACACTAAATCTCCAATTTAATTTCTTTTTCTTTTATTCACCTATTTATTTTTTGTTTCTTTTTTTAATTGTTTTTTTTTACTTTATTTGTTTTTTATTCTATTTTTATTATTGTTTGTTTATTTAATAAGGTGTATATATATATATATACAAATACAATCAAAATTATTTTTCAAAAAACAATGAGAGGTAATGCAATATGAGACTCATGTCGTGTCGCATTTCCTTAAATTGACATTTTCAAAAATAGCTTAATTAAATCAATGAGAGGTAGTGCACTTTGAGACTTGTGTCATGTCGTGTTACCTTAAATTGACATTTTTCAAAAATAATTTAATTAAATCAATGATAGGTAGTGCACTGTGGGACTCGTGTCGTGACGCGTTACCTTAAATTGACATTTTTCAAAAATAACTTAATTAAATCAATGAAAGGTAGTGCACTATAGACTTGTGCACTGTCGCGTTACCTTAAATTGGCATTTCAAAAAATAATTAATTAAATCAATGAGAGGTAGTGCACTATGAGACTTGTGTCCTGTCGCGTTACCTTAAATTAACATTTTTCAAAAATAACTTAATTAAATCAACGAGTGTATTGCACTATGGGACTTGTGTCTTGTCGCGTTACGTTAAATTGACATTTTTCAATAAATAACTTGATTAAATCAATAAGGGGTAGTGCACTATGGGACTCGTGACTTATTGTGTTACCTTAAATTGACATTTTCAAAAATAACTCAATTAAATCAATGAGAAGTATTGCACTATGAGACTTGTGTCGTGTCGCGTTACTTTAAATTGATATTTTCAAAAAATAATTAATTAAATCAAGAAGATGTAGTGCACTATGAGACTTGTGTGTTATCGCGTTATCTCAAGTTGACATTTTCAAAACAATTTTATTAAGTCATGGAGGGGGACAATGCACTATGGGACTCGTGTCTTGTCACGTTATCTTATCGTATTATTTAAAAACGAAAAAAATAAATAAAAATATATCGACTAATCAACTATTTTCTGAAAGAACTACATAGCATTGATTTCTCTATTGCAGCTAGAGATACGTATGAGCAGGTATTTTCTTGTGAGACACAAAAAAATAAAAAATGTTTTTTTGTCTTTCTTTATTTTGTTTAATAATGTGAAGGTAAAATTAATGTTTTGAATAAATATTCATGATCTAGGTACCATTTTTTATTTTTTATTAATGGACGGTATGAGGTGTCTAATACCTTCCTCATTTGTAGACTCCCAAACTAAATTTTCATCTATGAGCATATCAATCTTATTTTTAAAAATTGATTTTTCATGTTTTCCCTCTAAAAAACATCGATGATGACTTCATTGTATTTATTTGCGTTATTCATGTTGTGCCCATGAAAGTGGGGTAGCAACATATGAACTAACTTGATAAGGTCGAAAAACATGAGCGACCAAAATGCACATTACTCTAAAGTTTAATTCTAATTCTATATCATGTTAGACCAAAATTCCAATTGTCATACAATTTTCAACTCTAATTCTGATTTTGGTTTATTAGAATAGCGGGTTCATATATGTTGACCAAATGACACTTACATTTGTTGCATGAGTGTATGTATATTTATGTTAGCTAAGTTATATAGATAGATAGGTGTAATTAGGTGTAATGAATCAAACGAAAACAAAAAGTATGGTTCGGTTCGGTACTATGGTTTATTCTAATTATTTTCTTAAGAAACTTATTTAATTAGTTCAATTCACAATTCTATAAGGTCTGAAATCGTGATAACTGGTGAATAATTAAAAATTAAGTAGTACTTAATAAAGAGTAATATGATTCTCCCTCTTGTAGACTTGTATAAGCAAAAGATAACTAAAACCATTTTTTATAACATATGTTTAAAGATGAGACTACATAGAAAGGATAACGTAATACCAAACTTAAAAAAAGATTAGTTTCTTACCCAAAAAAGTGATTAAATATTCTTGGTAGTACCAAAAAAACTTATATATGTGTGATAAAGTTTAACATATTTCATTAAAAAAAGTGAACACATAAATTGAACCAAATAATTCATGAGTAGTTTAGTTTCGTTGGGTTCCAACTATGAAAATCAACATAAATCAAATTGAACTATCTTTTTTTGTTCGGTTTGATTCTATCCAAAAAAAATTGAGTCAGATTGTTATACCCCTAGATAAACATGCTTAATAAAACATAGTTATTTATTTATAGAGTAAATATCAATTTCAGTTTCTCATGTTTTTTGACCTTACCAGTTTGTTCTCTCAAAATTTGAACAACTCAAAATGGTCCTAATAAATTTTAAACGTTGGTCAAATTAGTTTTTTATCATATTTTATATACTATGGACTAATTTGACCCTACAAATGACTAATTTGAGCTACATTTTAAATTGTTGGGGACCATTTTAGGTTTTTCAAATTTTGAGGGTTCAAACTGGTAAAATCGGAAAACATGAGAAACTGAAATGAATATTTACTCTTATTTATTATATAGAAAGTTTTTCCTCTAAATAAAAGTTATATTATAATATATAGATCAAATATGCACCTCCATGATTAAACTCTAATCAAACTCTCAATTTCCCATAAATTAATGCAATGATAATATTAAAATATTACACTTACTTTTATTCATTTTATATAAACTAGTTACAAATATCAGAATTGAGGAGTATGATTTATTCCGTCAAACTCTAGCTTCTATGAATGGAATTTGGAGTCCTCAAGCAAAATTTGATAGGGTAATCAAAGTGGAGTAAAGAATGTCATAATACATTAACTATTGAATTATGTTATTTAAAGGCACTTTTAGACTTCATTATCAAATTAAAAACTTAAAAAATAAACACTCTAGGATTCACCTTTTTTAAGCAAAACGAATTAATAACGAGTACTATTAGAGTACAAAGATGATAACACGTTTCAGACTAATAAAGAGAAACAGCCACTATGAGAACTGCAGAGGAATCTTTCCTACGAGGAATTACTGTGTGGCCAGGTAGAGCTATATTATTGGTTATATATATTTAACTGAATAATGTATAATCAATAATTGAACTATCCTTAAAAATAATGTTGATTTTAGCTCAATCGGAAAAATTTCCCTAACAAAAAAATTGTCTATTACGACATAAAAGAGTTCAACTCAAAAGATAAGTTATTATGATAGAGTAAAAGTCATTGTAAATGTTTACTGCTAAACATAATGTTAATTTAGAATCCACACAAAGGTTAGTCTACCATAAACAATATAATACTTAAGTTATTAGTCCTTTAAATAGGATTTTTTTTCTTATATTTAAATCCTAATATTATGAGCATATTAAAATAAAGTTGTCTTAATTTTTATTTAATAGTCTAAACTGGTGAGTTATATCTTTTGTTCTAAGATGTGTATTAGTTTATATATCCTTTATTTTTTATTGGCCGGAAATTTTTTGACCAATAAGAATAAAATGGTATATAAAGTGACACACATAAGAACAAAAGATGTACTTCCTTAGACATTGGCGGATCTAGATCCAAATTTTAGGAGAGGCAACAATATTTACTTACAATTTATAACTAAAATTAATTAACAAAAATACAAAGAAAAATACTTGATTGGTTAATAGTTAAAAAATTTAGCTATTTCTTTTTCAATATAAATTATTATGTTGTTCATAATAAATTCATCATCTATCTTACTACATAATTTTATTTGTTTGTCTTCATTGCTGGAAATGATGTTTATGTAGTAGCTAAACCACATTAGTTAAGATAAGACCAATAACTTGATAAGACAAGATCTGACTAACGACATATAGTTGAATTTTTTCAAACTTGAATGACTAACGATAGCAAGAACAAAATTTTGAAATTGGCATTTCAAACTAATCTTCTTTTCTTATTGAAATTCATATGATGGAGTTTTTGCACAAAAATACATATATTATCAATATTAAATGACTTATAAGCATCATTAGACTATATATTATCAATACATATATAAGTGGTTTCATCAAATATAAAATTATTACGAACTCGAATAAAGTCATATTACTATAAGGAACATCTCCACGCGTAAGATAACTTTCATCATGTATAATTTTTAGAAGGACTACGGAAGTTGTAGTGTATTTATTTATCAAGCTATAAATTAAACATATATATGAGTTTCAAATAGTATCCACATAAAGACAATATTAGAAGGTAAGAAGGAAACACATCTATTATTCTAAAAAGTATGATATTCTATGTGTCACTTTTTTATAATTTAAAAATATAAAGTTTAATAATTAAATATATATTTTGGTCAAACACAGTAAATAACACATGGAGTAACATATTTTTTAGGACAACTATATGAATTTTATTAAATAAAAAAAGTAAAAAAGTGTTATGATAACAAGTTGGTCATTTACTTCATTATTATTTTTCTTTTCTTAAGTCTATGCACATGGTTGTTACACTCGTTTAGTCACTTTTTGCCATATTTCACAGTCATTAGTGACAGATATTCCAAGGAACCAACCAGCACTCGTTTTGTCAACATTTTAAATAGTTTTCACCCAAAAAAGTAAAACGTTTTAGTATGATCATTACATTGTGAAAATAATTACTGATGACAACTTTCTATAAATAACTAACTCAAACCAAGTAAATTGGTGAACAGTGACTAATTTAATATTTGAGTGTCATATTTATATATTATCGGTATATGGACATTATATTAATCATCATTTATTTGTATTATTTTTGTTAAAGAATCAACAATGTTTAAACATGAACAATAAATAATACTATAACAGTATATAAAAATTACCGACTATAAGTAGATATATATATTTTTTCAATATTTCTCAATACCAATGAAGCATTAAGATCACTTTGGTAGATATGCTCTGCACTAATGTACCCAGACTTGATATATTTAATATTCATGTGCCACCAATTAATTATCTACCAAAATATCTTTACTAAAAAAATAAAAGAAGCAATGATAAAGAAACCCACTTGTGTTCCCTCATTTTTAGATATTAAATATTTAAATACTGATAACTTGCCTAAGTTGAAGGGTGGTCCTCTCCATTTTCTATTATGCGTGTGGGCCAGCGTTGCCCTTACAGGACCACTCGCATGCTTTGCCACCAAGATGAATATCCGTAGAGGATTTGTTTGTCTTTAATTTAAATTAAATTCTGTTCCATAAAGTTTTTACACCTACCAAATTAATATTTGAAAAATTAAAAAACTCATAATTTTCTCCAAAAATATTAAATAGTAGTAAGGGATGGCAATCAGGTCAGATAGACACAAATAGTCATAACCATTTCTACTCGCACAATTTATGGGTTCTCATACGAGTACTGGGTATTTACAAGTACTTAACGATTTTTTAATTCTAATTATATTTTATGATAATCAATATAAAAATAATTATTACTTGATTAATATGATATATAGATAGTTCTATGATTAGAGTTTAATCACTAGAATTTATTATAAAATAATAATAAAATAGACAAAATATAATGTTAAAATAGTGATAAAATATTTAATTGAAAATATATGCGGTACAGGCAGAGCCTCTATTATGACTTATTTGTGGATATCTATTACAGATATTTTGATGGATATCCATGAGTCGGATATTTTTGTCATCCTTATTCAAATTAGTCATTTTATTATTATTTTTTACTATCATTGATATATTACTTTAACTCATATTTATAATCTTATAGTATTATTTTTTATATTTTCAAGTTCAAAGTAGTATAAGTAAAATTTTATAAGGAACAAATTGAGTATTCAATCTCAATTTGATTATATTCAAAATGATTTTAAAAGCAACAAAATAAATACTCCACTTCTACTTATTTCATCGTATGTGTGAAAGATTTTGATAATTCTTTTTGTAATACATTTTATAATTCCTATGCAATATTTATTAACTTTTCCCATTTGCCTGAGTAAAAGCTTTAATTATCTCTTTTTCTATTATTGTTATTGAAACTATCAATTAAAGAGCACTATACAATATAATATGTGGACAAATTATATTCTTATAATATTTTAAAAACAAGAAAATTAACTAGAATTATTGGTATCACAATTTAGTTATAAGTTTCTTATAAATAGGATTATGGTGTCACTTTGCATTGGATCAAGTATTAAAATATATTTTTGCTAGGCTAGAAGAATACAACGTGTTTGGAATTCTTTTTATAAACAATTTAGCAAAGATTGATTGTTATAATTAAAATGACAAGCCAAACACCTCTCTCATGTAACATGGCCTTAATCATTAAATATCATTTTGTGCATGATGAAAGCTTAGTAAATTGAAATGTTTCCCACAGAAAGAAGAAAAAATTGTAAGAGGTATAAAACACATTAAATTTAAAATTTTAATATTTTATCAATATTTTACTGGTTGTTTCATATAAGTCTTTCTCCCTAAAAAGTCAACGATAGTTGAAAATAATTGAGAAGTATAAAACTCTTAATACAATATTTTCTCTCTATATATATGACTTTAATATCGATCAAATTTCAATGTAAATTTTTTTCTACATTCAATACATCGTTCATTAAATATATAGTGTTTTTTGTTACAAAATGCATACACAATTCTAAAGAAATATTGTTTAAATCGTTCTTATAATATAGTGTAATGAACCAAAAATAATAAAGAGATATTGACTCATATATTATTTGGACTTGTCTCCACAATATATCATGTTTTGTTTAACTTAATTGCATTTATCACATTTTTTGTTTAAAATATTACACTTATTTTTTATGCAGGGGTGATTAGTGTAATAAAAGTATAAAAATTATGGGAGGGTTGTGTAGATATAAAAAAATGAGGGGTAATTTGTATAATTTCACTAAAACTCAGGGGTGTAAATGTAATTTACTCTACTTTTAATTAAGAGTCATGATTAATTCATAAATAACAGCAAACTTACATTATCCATAGATAGATAATAATTATATAATGGCAACAAAAGGGTAATAAATTTATGTAAAAAAAAGAGTAGTAAGTTCAGTAGCCTATTTAAGGCATGATGATTAAGCTTAGTTGAATTTTAAATATTAAAGATAGGTTTATCTATTGATCCATGTGCTAAAGAGGATTAGGTAAATATCAATACCTTGAAAATCTCACATTAAATCCCTTGGGAATAGTAAACATAAACGAAAAATGAAATACCCTTTCCTAATTCATACTGTATGCGTTTTAAAATATCTGAAAAAGAGAAGAATAATACATATTAAGAAAGGGAAATTAATTTTATTAAAATTCAGAAAAAAACAATATTTGATTTCCTATTTTTTTAAACTTTATTCTTATCTCTCTTCATTTTCTCTCTGACAACATTATTGAAAAATAATCACTTAATACTCTGCAAAATTATAAGTGGAAAATACTTTGAAACAAATTTTATACAGGCAGATGAAGTAATAGTATAATACATAATGAATATAAATCAAGAATGGGAACAGGCATTTATCTATGATTTCTTATGAGCAGATTTGTTACAACTGAGTACATATGACACAAATTGATTGAAGTAGTTTAATTTTTTTTGGTATCCCTCAACCTTTTGGATAAAGAACTAATTCATTTCAGGATGTGTGGCTATCACTCCCAATAAATGTTGCTGACATAAATCGAACATTTGACATTTTGGTCATCCTGTCCCTTGGAAATCTAGTCAGGCCTTACACCACTAGATCAATATATTGTTGGTTTGAATTAGTTTAACCTAATACATATAACCTGCTTAGAGTTGCTTGTGTTATTTTCATGTTGAGTGCACAAGAAAAATTCAACACTTTAGGCAAAATGAAGTTATAGACAAAATGCATAAATGGACTGCACAAATTCAAAGTAAGAAGACACTACATATAAGATATTAACATGTTTACATCCTTCACTAAAAAGGATAATCCTAAAACACACACAATTAGTATAGAACCATAGCAAAGACAAATTCATTAAAGATCAACAGAAGCAGGTAGATTGAAGCACCTTTGCATTTTAAAATTAATAAGCAGTTAAATGTGAAAATTGCATCTCCTTCAACATCTCCATGTTGAAATTGAGATGAGATACACTATCAGGAATCATCTGCAGTAAACATAAGTGATGCACCATTGAGAACCCTGACATGAAGAGTGAAATGCCTGCATCTATACATATTACATAAGTGATGTGCACAAGGTTTTCATGATACATATTGCAATAATAATTGCCAAATTCAGTTCATAATTCAGTAATCAAGATAGGCTAAAATAAGAGTAAAACAAACATTCTTATCCTTGACGAATTCGTGGCCAACGAACTTAATCCATCTAAGATTATGTCTACCAACGAAGTCAATGAAAGATCACCCCTTTTGCCCCTAAGACTAAGGGTGAATATAGGTCGAATGAGGTTTTGCCTTAAACAAACTGACATGTATAGCATATAGAAACATGGGTCTGACCTGTTTAAAAAAATTTAAAGTCTAGGTCTTAACATGTTTACCTGTTTAAAAAAATTTAAAGTCAGGTCTGACCTGTTTACCAGTTTAAAAAAATTGAAAACCTAGATCTGACTTGTTTAAAAGTTAGCATGACCTCTTATAGCCTATTTAAAGGCCTATTTCTTTAAATAGACCAGCAGATTCACCTTTAAATAGTCTAATAGACCTACTTTTAACATAGCTCATCTAACACTAACAATTAAATTATATTTTTGTATACATTTTGATATTAAAATTTCATATATAATAATTATATTTAAATAGTATAAATGAATATTAATTGAATATAATTAAATAGGCCAATCTGTTAGGCTAAGTCTTTTAGATGGCCAAAAGTCTGGTTAGTTAAGCTAAATAGGCTTTCTTAAAAACCCGAGTCTAACCCGTTTATGGAAAAAGCAAGGTCTATCCTAGCTTGTTATAGACCAGATAATAAGTACATGATAAGTGGTCTAACTTGTTTCCACCCTTACCTAAGACTAACATGGCATTCTAGATGCATCCATGTGGCATTCTAGATGCATCCATGTGGCATTGCAGATGCATGCCATGTGGGATGAAGGACGAACATGTTGCGCATTTGACTCTTTTAAGAGAAAGTTGGTAGACATAATCTTTGAGGGTTGGTTGTCGCGAATCTTTCAAGGACCCCGAATGACATTTCACTCACTAAAATAATGCATGAACTTAAACATAGAACCCATTCTAGGCTAAATTGTTTGATTCATCCAAAACAATTTGCTTTTCAATCAAGATAAACAAAGACAGCCACACATAGTAGATGATGGAAATGGGGAACAACATAACACCGACATTGAAAGTGACATACCAGTAATAGAGCAGTAGAATCCAAGGTTCCAACCCATATAGTTAAGAGAACATTTAGGTTCGGATTTCATAAATGAGCCTAAATCAACAATTACATAAACTAAAGTAGCAAGTTATGGAGCACCTTGAAAAATATAAGCAAATGAGCGGCTGCTCAACATCTCCAAGTTGAAACCGAGATAAGTTCTTTTCGCTGCCAGCATAAAACAAGAGATGAGTGCCTTCTCTCCACTTGAAATCCACGCACCGGTGCCCTCTGCACTAAACATTCAGCTTGAGCTTCTGTGAAGTTACTAAATGTGAATGGAGAGAACCCAGTTTGAAGAAATAGATTCCTCCAAGGAGGTAACGTTTCCTGTGAGCGGTGGTGGCTCGATACAATTTTCTTAATGGCTGGTTGGATGAAATGCCTCTCAATGATTTGGAGGACATCTGAGCTCACATTTACCGCATCTAGTGACTCAAGCAAGTCTGAGTAACATTGAAGAGCATGAACTACATTGGTGGAAAATGGTACATCAATTCGGTCGCAGTTTCTGTCCAATGTGACCACCACTTTCGGCCTAAGCTGTTTTACAAAGCGAAGGACTGAAGGAAACACCGATGGGTAATTTGTGAAACAAGAAAGTGGCAAATTCACAGCAATTGCCTCATTATCAAAGAACTGACCAGCCAGAGGACAAGTAGAGTTCAGTGATTCAATGCTCAGAACATTGAGCTCAAACGACATGTTGATGTCCTTGGCATATTGGATCAAATTTTCTCGGATAAAATTGAGCTCAACATCATTGCAAGTAGAGGGAGATACAATAGCAGTAACTTTAAGCGAAGTTGAACCATTATTTCTCAAGGCAAGCTCTTGCATAAAAGAAGACCATTGCTCTCCAAACCCCATGTCAAAATCAATAACGTGAATTCGATCAAACCTTTCCATAGCTTCGATGAGGGCTTGATTACAAGTGAAGTTGACAAACTGAAGCACAGGCGATATCTCAGAAAAGGACTTGTAAGCTCCAATTTTGAATATGAAACTGATGGGCGAGAAAGCAAAAAAATTGCTAATGTTCGAGTTGAGCAGTAACTGCAAGGCCTCCTTCATGTAGAAAGAAGCCCTCTGAAAAGGCTTACCAACTGGGGAGAGCTGGTGATTGAGCCGCGCCAATATCCCTTGCGCAAGTACCGGATTACCAGCTTCTATCAGCTCAGCAGTTTTGTATAGCTGGTCAAATATACTCTGCTGAAGCTGGTTGCTTGCATCATCTCCAG
Organism: Lupinus angustifolius; assembly: GCF_001865875.1. Classification (NCBI taxonomy): domain Eukaryota; kingdom Viridiplantae; phylum Streptophyta; class Magnoliopsida; order Fabales; family Fabaceae; genus Lupinus; species Lupinus angustifolius. Next base: position 2,259,733 of record NC_032020.1, on the reverse strand, counting down.
TGGAATTCACCTTCTGCTGTTTTGCAGATGGCATAACCAATGATTGTAGCTGTTGCATATGATGATGAGGAAACAACGGAAGCTGTGTTTGCTGCCTCCTAGCAAATTGCCCTTGACCATAGTCCAAAAGGGGTAACCTCGGAACCTGATAATTGTTTTGCCCAACCGTGTCGGGCAAAGGGCATTTCGCTTGATGCTGATAGGAAACTCCCTGCTCTTGCATTTGAGGGTATGTCAATGGCACAAAGAAAGAAGGGTTCTCTGAGAACTGAACTTGATTCTGGTTTAACAGTGGCTGAGGAATGATAAGTTGAGGCTTCTCATCTACTCCACCAATCACTTGCTGCTGCTGCTGCTGTTGAGAATTAACCACACCCGGGGACGATGAAACCAACATAGGATTGTTAGCAGAAACATATATTGATTCCGAGACAGGCATAGAACCAGTCTTTGCATTGTGACCATCTATATTCTCAACGAACGAGCCGCCGTGGTAATTCCCTTGCACGGAAGGGTCAATAATACTTACCATATTCAACCCTTGGTCCACAACACCAAAACCCCTGTCCAAATCAACATTTTGAGACCCACAACCACCATTTTGGAAGAGCTTGTTCAATCCTGCAGAAGGGTCTTCAACATCACCCATGATTAATCTCATAATAGATTGATCTTGACCTTCCCAATCCTCCATTCTCATACCACATTTTTCAGGGCTTGCTTCCAAAGATGCATGAGGTGTGGTATCTGAGAGGGTTGTGGCTGCAACAATTGTGTTGTTGCTGCCAAGAGAAGAGGACATTGTGGAAGAAGATAAAGAAGGGTTTGGGCTTCTTCTTGAGTCAATAACCCTCTTTGTCTATGCTCTTCCACTTTTGTGGTTGTTGAATCAAAAGCAGTGAAAACGAATCTGAAGAACAAAAATCAAACACTCCCTTCCCTTGAAATTCCTCAAAAGGCAAGGGCATGGCCTTCATCTAACAAAAGACAACAACAATATGGGTTTTCAGTGCCCACAAAACCAACCACCACTCAAAAGACTCCAGATTTTTTTCTTCAAAAGCTGGCACCTTTATTCCACATACCCACCTAGAATCTGTATCAAAGATGCAATTTTGACAAATGGGTTTGGTTTACAAATCCAGAAACAAGGCTTAGATGAAATTATGGTTTGGAAAAAAGCTTTCAAAATTTTGGTAGGATAATCAAAACTGTTAATAAAAAAACAAAATAACACACATGGAAGGTTCAAAAAAAGAAGAAGAAAAAAAAAACTTGAGCACCTATAAAGCTTGTCCTTTACTTTCTGGATCTGTGGCTTGTTAAACTCGAAATAGTTGCAGTAGCAGTAAAGGAAATGAAGCCATGAATGTGATTCTTTTCTTGATTGTTGCAAAAAGTAAACAACTTGAGATCCTTTAAAGCTTGTTCTTCACTTTCAGGATCTGTGGCTTAATAAGGTCCAAATAGTTGAAGTAAAAGAAGAAAGCCATGAATGTGATTTTTATTATTTTTCTGCGTGGAAGTGAAACACTCTTTGTTACTTGTGTTTTTTGGGATGGAGTGCTCTTTCTCTCTCCCTCCCTTTCTCTCTCCCTCCCTTTCTCTCCTATGTATATACTTTAAAATAAAATAATAATCTTCAACTTTAAATATTATTATTTTATTTTATGGGTAGGGTTAAAAACGATTGGAATCAGATTTTAGCTCAATAAAGATTTGCTCAACTCAGAACTCGACTCAAGTTTAATATAAATTAGTTTTTAGCTTAAGTCAAACTCATTAAAGTTTATGAACTTCAACTCGAATTGATTTATTTGGATAACTAAATATTTAATTCATTTTTAGAAAATATTGTAATGTTACATATATAAATATGAAGATGGATCCGTTGGATTTAAGAAAATGAATTGTTGAACTTGAGTGTAACTAGTATAACTTAACTTAGGTGTAAAGATATGTTTTTTCTATAAATATAACATTGTTTATATACATAATAACAATAAAAAATGCATCACTCATCATGGTAAAGAAATAATCAACATTAAAAATTAATTGATATATATATATATATATATATTGAGTCATCACATGAATATAACGAGTCGAATTGTGTCCAGCTCAAGTTCGACTTGTTTATTTAATGAACTCATTTTCCAACTCAAGTTTGACTCATTTGGTTCATGGACCAAGTTTATCGAGTTTCAAATAACTACTGAGTTGGTTTAGTTCATTTTTAGTCCTACTTATGGGTAAGGAATCAATCTCTTTCATGGTTTATGACTTATATACTACCAAAATAAGAATAGAAGAAATAAATTAGAAAAAATTAATCAACATAAAAAAAGTGGTACATGATCTAGAGAGTATAGATAAATGTATACAATATTATCTTTATAAGATATAATTAATTTAAATTATGAGTTTAATATATGAACCAAAGTTTTTTAAGAGCTTTTTATATTATCATCAACTATTTATTTGCTAATTATGAGTTTAAAGTAGTACAAATAAATAATAGCGAAAAAATATATGCATTACAATGAATGAATGAGTTTCATACATTCACAATACATTATTCAACATTCATGTTTAATTATTTTTGACGCTTTAAAAAATAATACAAATGAATTATATATGATATAGTGAGTATAAATAAATTTTAATCTTCGAATACATATATTAACTATATACTACCGAATAATTTAATCAGAAATAGAAAATCATTTGAAAGGAAATTGGACTGGTTGATTTTTTAAAAAGGATTTAATGGTCATAATGGTTGGTAATGATAGGGGTGTAACCAATATATCAGTTACATTTTATATTTAATGTCATGAAATTAAATTCTTGACTTTTTTGGGTACATAGCTTGACAACAAGATGTTTAGCTCATAGATTTTAATCAGTGTTATAATTAGGTGTTTGGATAGTTGGTTAAAGAGAAAATGATTTGATATTAATGAAATGATTTTATAAAAAAATAATTTAATACAATGCAAATCAAATAATATTTTATTTATTATTATATGTAATTTATAACAGTGAATATCTTCTATCCCAAAAGTGTAAAAATATACTATTGTTTATATAGTCAAAGAAATATTTAATAATTAAATTTTTAACTTAAATATATATTTTTCTATCAATCACATAGGACAACATATTACTCCCAAATTATAATAATTATACTTTAGGTGCATGTACCTTTCTCATATTAAGTAATAGTATATTATTTTATACATCTAAAAACTCTATTTTTCATTTTCAATTTCTTATTTTGTTTAATAAGTATAATTTCTCTCACACACGTATTGTTATACTTTCATTTTTTATACAAAACTCATAAAGTCCCCGCTAGATCCTTAAAATGGCCAAAAAATTAAAAGTTCGATTTATATGAGCAACACTTGTTGCAAGTCACCAAATTAGAAAGTCAACTTTTAAGATGAAAAAGATTTTAACCTAATTTAAATAAGGGAATAAAGTATCTCCTTGTATAAGGAGATAAATTATTTCCTCCTACCAGATCATGACATGTGTCATGTTTCTTCATTTTCTATAAAAATATTTCTAAAACAAAACAAATTAGTACACATATCATACTTTTATTGAGGAGGAATAAATCCTAATATAAGGAGATACATTATTCTCTTTAAATAAACACTAAACTATTCTCATACTAATATAAATAATATTGTTTGCAAATGCATAAAAGCAAAACCTCAATCACTGAGTTTGGTTGTATGAAAAAACAATATACTTAATTATTTATTTCTCATATTGTTTATATAGATGAAAAAATCATTACAAAAATGTGAAACATATTTTATGATTGAATCTATTCTTTAGATATGATATCAAAGACTTATTTTGGTTGGATAAAAACCTCTGAAAACATATTAATATTCAACTATCAACCAAAAACACCCTTAATATATTATCATGCCAAAAAAATAAGACAAAACAGTAAATAAAAAAAGAATTGTTGGGCAAATTCTGTCAAATTGTAGCGGTTGCAAAGGGTTGTTTTCAACAGCGCGTTTACCCTATTCTCACTTGTAGCGCGTGAATCGTCAGATCTTTATCCTTCAACAAGGCTCAAGCCTTTTACTGCACACTGCCGCTGCACTTTTTCCGGTTTTGCTTTTGTGAATATCAATATAGATAAAGCTTATCCTTTTTTTTTATTAACAAAAGTATCAATTTACCTATAAGCAATGAATTTATTATTTTTTGAGTGTATGACTATTTATTTTAACAAGTATCACTTATAAAAATTAAATTCTTGACATTTTAGTAATCGTAGAAATTTAATAAACATTTATACTACTAGATAAAGTCTCGTTGGTAATAAAGTTTATCTTAAATAACTAAATATTTTGTGAATATCAATATAATAAAGTTGATCACAAATAAAAAATGAATGCACTAACTGACTATAAGTTTTATACATTGTCAGTTTGTTATCTAACATTTATCTTTAACTATTATTAACTTTTCAAAAAATAATATAAATGAACAATAGATAATATATTAATTGTATGTAAATCTTTATACTTAAATGCATAAATAATATACTCATATCTAAATAAGATGAGAGAATTATATATTGTAGATGTATGATATGTATCATGTGGGAGACTTTTCTTAAATTTGTAGATATATGAAATGTGTTATGTGAGAGACTTCTATGTAAATTAATACAATTTATATATGAATGATTAAGATTCAAGTTGGTTCCTTTAAAATAAGAACTAACGTTATATGCTATAAGTAGATTCAGTTCAGTTTTGCAGTTTGATTTGGTTATTTTTTTAAAGAACCATTCATATTTGATTCAATTCATGGTTTTAAAAATTTAGAAACCGTTGAAACCGAATCACATATTATAAAAGAGATAATAATGAATAATATTTAATTGTTATTTGAATTCTTGAATAAATCTTGCAGCTTAAATTTCAATTTTGTGTAAATTGCAGTGTTATTATTAGTACTTATTAAATTGTTATATATATATATATATATATATATATGCTACATATTAAATTGGATCATATCTTACGTGGTATTAGGTTTGAAATTAAAATATATCACAACTTCTTATACAAATGTATTATTATATATGTTATTAATTATAAATTGTAATGTTATATGTGTTAGTAATTGATATATATATATATATATATATATATATATATTGTTATTTGGGTTAGTTTTTTATTAGGCTTTTGTTACTTGGTTTTTACTAATAGATATATATTATTAATTGTGGAATGTACTATTATATATGTGGTCATTTGTTTTTTTTTCCTAAACTACATAATTGTTATATACATCACTAACAAACAATTATGAGTTTCAATTTTTCTCTCACCTATTTACAATTTGTATTTTCTGATAATAACAATAATAGTGTTTTCCCTTTATGATAAATAATATTTCTTATAATACATTCTGATTTCAATTGATGCAGAATTAAAAAATAGGAAAACCGTTGAACCTAACCAAATCATTCAAGAGCAGTTTGGTTCCTAAAATAAAATTTACAGTTAATTGAGGTAAATCAGACCATGTCTTTGTATTCGGTTCAGTCACTGAAATGCCCAAAAAACTGAACTGAATTTTTACACTTCTAACTAAAGGGATCACATTTGTTATCAGATATAGTGTTTTATACTCTATGTGTTATCAGTTGTGATTCAAAAAAATATATTGAAGTTAAAAATTTAATTATTAAATATATTTTGACCAACCAGAAACATGAAATAACAAAAAAAATTCACAGAAAATGTACTATCAGATGCTAGATGTGTGTTATTATTATTTTGATATAATTATCAGTGATTAAGACTAAATTAAAATATACTAAAGCAAGTTGGTTCCTTTAATATGAACTAACCCTATATACTAGATGTGGGATATTATTAGTGAATAATAAATAAATAGGGTTTAATATTTATATATTGTCTATGTAAAAAAATTCCTTTATGAATGTATAATTTATTATTTGTGTGTTAATTATCATTGATTGTTAAATAAGAATAACACATGAATAGTGAATGATGTACAAACTTAATTACAAAATTTGGCGCTCCATAAATATTAAGTATGTAGGTAAGCTTTCATACAATTATAAAAGAGGAAAAATGTATATACTCTAAGACTTGGGAGTAGAGCATGCAACCTATATTAAAAATTAAAATAATAAATATCATCGTATATTAAAAGATGAAAATATTAATATTAAAATTACAAAATTATATATAGCTAATCAAATAAATTACACATTCCATATAAATTAATGCAAGATTACTGAACATTTCTCGTTCAATATAAGTCACCAGACAGTCATTCATTCATTCATTATGTCATTCAATCACGAAACGTATTTTCACAATCTTCATAGCTAAACACTCTCTTTCTACGATTACTGTGCCAACATTTAAAATCATTACAAAAAAATAGAATATAATAGAAGTAAGCATAGTAGAAATGATAAAATTACAATGACTCAAAGATCCAATATAAATGATGAAGCAAACATAGAATAAATGCAATGAAACAATGTATTAAACATATAATAGAAATAATGAAATAAAAATAATGAAATAAACAAAAATAAATAAATAAAGGCAAAATATCTTTATTCAATGGCAGTGAATAGAAACAATAAGATTGTAATAATAAAATGGAAATGGTGTTAAGATAATGAAAAATGAAATACATAATAGAAATAATAAAATGGAAAATGGTAAATGATTATATAAAAAATCAACCAACTAAGAAGTGAAATAGCTTTTGAAGACAATGGAACAATCGTTTGAAGGCAAGACTTGACCTATATATGAAATAGAAACTCTCATATTTGTGTGCTATTCAAAGTTCTAATTTTTAATTTATGTGGATCTTTCTTTTTTCCGGATAGTTTTTTTCTCCATGCAGGTAATATATAAAATTTTAAAAACAAATATATAATATTATGGATTAAAAATATATATATATTTGATAAAAAAACCAGGGTGTCACCATAATGTGGCACCGTCCCTGCATGCACTGACACTATATACTATAATTCATCATTTATATTTAATTATCATTGACTTTAAAAAAACTAATATGAATGGTGAATGATGTGCTAATTGTATATAAATTTTTATATTACCATTGCATTCATTAAAAAAATCTAACTTGAATATAGTGAGCCTAAATTAACCTAACTCGTATAAATGTTATTTGTAAACATGACTGTTTTAAATGAAGGCAGACTATACGTACTTACAAAAAATATAATGAAATGTAGATATATTTATTTCATTTTAGTGATTGAGAGAATATATATTGATATTATGTCTTCTATCTATACTAATACATAATAAAGTTGGGTACCTTTTACTCACTACTCATGCATTTATGGCTCGTCATGATGTTATTAAATAACATTGATATAATAGTTAGCACTTATTAATTTTTTTTATCATTTTGAAATTGGTCTCTTAAATCTTAATAATATAAATGTAATATTTATGTATTGTTATTCTAAATATTTATATACAATTAACACATTATTCATTAGTCATTTGTATTATTTTTTAAGGAGTTAGTGATGATTAAATACAAATGATGAATAATCATTAATAGTATATAAAACTTATATAATATTAGTATATATTTTTCTCTAATAATATTGCATTGTAACAAAATTGACATTTTTATCTCATGCAACCTTTATAAATAAAAAACATCAACAACACTTTTATACATTTTATACGTCTTTTCCATATTTATCTTTTATTTTGAGTACTAACAATAAGTTGGTACCTTGAAAAAATCAATCAATTAGCCTAGTGGTTAGGCAAAGTAGATAGTCTTGATTCATATGAGGTTCAAATATTGAGGTTCAACCTTGTGAGCAATACTTTCATAGGAGGGGCAATCAAAATATGATTAGCCTTTCTAGACTAGGGTGTGGATTAGGGCATCTTAATCTAAAGTTTAGGGGTATAGCTATATTTAATTATAATATATAATTAAAAATAATTAAATAATAATAAAGTGCTTATAAACATGTATAATGGTTTGAAAGTTATAAAATAATATATTAATTCAAAATAGTTATAGTTAGCATTAAAATGTGTTAAATAATAATATATGTTTATTTATAGTGTTACTCTTAGTTTGTTTGAAGACTTATATTCATTTGTGATTGAATTATAGGTGAAAATTTCAACTATTTCCTTTGAATATAAATCATCAATTGTTTGTAATAAATTTATCTTTCATCTTATTACAGTGTTTTGTTTTGATCATCTTTAGTGTTGAAAATAATATTTATGTTGAAATTGGAAATGTTAAGATAAGATGAATGACTCAATCAAATAAGTAATATGCATTTACATTATCCAATTTTATTAAAGTTGCACTTAATTCGGATAGAGTAGAGAAGTTCTTATGATCTGAATGACTTATGGCATCAAGAAGAAAATATTAAAGTTGATATCTCAACGTAATATTCTCTTGCTCATTGAAATCTATATGATTAAATTTTTCTATAAGAGTACAAGTATTTTCAATATTAAATGGTTGATAAACATTCTTAGGATCCAAATTGAAATACCGTGTTTTTCAGAGCACTTTTAATTAAGTAATTAGTATTAATAGATTAATTATATAAATTAATCAGTAATGTTTTAGGCTAAACCTCAATTTAGTTTTAGTCTTGTATTATGATATTCTTATTTTCCCTATTTTTTCAAGATTTTTGGAGACTAAAAGTTTCTGAGACGATTTCAGGTCGTTTTATCGAGTTTTCTCTCAGTTTTTGAGTTCCGTAACTCAGAATCGAATTCCAATTTCGCCGTGTACTTCGAAATATTATTTCTAGTCAAAATAGGCACCAATTTTGTCCGTAACTCATCTCTAGATATTTTTCACCTCGAAATTCAAGTTTCGACGTTACGGACAAATGTCATAAATCGGAAGATTGTATATTTCCGGACGAAATTATTCGAAAATGTTCAGACACGATGTTTATCGGGAAACTACATCATATCAATAAAGTTGGAAGTCATCATTTTTACACTAAATTCCCTATACAAACTAAAATAGTCTTTTATTTTCTCTTCTTCATCTTCTTTTCATACTTCATAGAAAGTTATGAGCTTTTATTATGTTGTTCATAAATTAGAGTTTATATTTCTTCTTTAAGTATTTTATGAAGGCATAACTAAAGGGGATGATAATAAAATCATATGAACCTTTATGTAGTTTTTGACTTTTGTAAATCTTGAAATTTCTTCCTTGTTCTTAGATGGAAAAACTATATATTTGGACAAGGTTAGATGAGTTATTCATTTGGAAATATTAGAAATTATTGTTAGTATTTGAATATGTTTAAAGGTGATGATTTTAACATCAAAGGAACCTTTAATGTGTTTAGGGAAAAAGTTTGTATTTTATTCTTGAAAGTTTATGATGTTCATGAGTTGTTGTTGAAAATGTTTCATTTTTAAAAAGTATTATGTTTTAAAAGTGGTTTAGCATACTTTACTCTTTGATAAAATGGTTTAGCATATTTTACTCTTTGAAAGATGATTTATTAAAGTCTTGACTTCATAAACTTAAAATGTTATAAAGTTTTGGATATTAAAGTAGTAGAAAATCTTACCTTAGGATTTATTTTTTATGACTATGAAAATAACATTTACTAACTCTTGAGGTTTTTTCCTAAAAAATTAGGTGTTAAGATGTTCATAAAAATTTGTTTTAGTAGTATACTTGAAATAATGAGATTTACCTAAAAGTCTTGACTTTATAAACTTAAAGTGTTATGAAGTCTTAGATGGTAAAATAATTTAAAAATGTTGAATCTTAGTCTTAGATGGTAAAATGATTTAAAAATGTTGAATCTTAGTTAAGTGAACTTACTTTAAAACGGTAAGACTTACTTAAAAAATATTGATATAAAAGTATTGATTTTGTTTAAATTTACTTACTTTAAAAATGATAAGTCTAGCTTAATGATCTTATTTTAAAAGGTTAGTTTTAGTAAAAATGTTTTACTTACAAAAAATAAGATTTATGAACTATCGGAAAAATGTAATGAAATGTAAATACATGTTTAGAAATGTCCTGTCTAAGGAAAAACTTGGTATTTAAGGGTGTCTTTACGACCCACCTCTATTTCCTGGGAACTAGCTTGTTGTATATCCACGGATTACGACATAATTCCGGTATAAGTTTTATTGAAAATTTTACTTTAAAAAGTGTTATTTGATTGTAAGACTTTCAATGAAAAATGATGATTCAAGGATATTCAACTACCTGGAATCGGATGGACGAAATCATTTTAAATCGGAATTTTTATCTTCGCGTAAGAATTTATTTCGTAAGTATAATAATATTCATCAGTTAACTAATTAACGTTATTTTTGCGTAATGAAGAGTTCGAGAGGAGATCAGATCAAGTAAGCTCACCTGCAAACACAGTGGTGTCCGAATATGCATCAGGACTTCCAAACCCCCTCACAAGTTTGGAGTTGCCTTGGGTATTAAGAAAGCATGTACTTAATCAATTGTCTGTTTGTTTGGATTAAGTACAACAATATTTCTTATACCGATTTATGTTATGTTTATATATGCAAATACCATGTTTACTCTTGAATTATAATGTTGGAATGATTATTATGGGAATAATATGTATGTGATAATTGTTAAATTCAAGGTTTAAAAACATGTGATATAAATGAGAAATATTTTCCTTGAGAAAAGTAATTAAAATGATATTTAGGCTTTTCTCGCTTGAGCGAGACAACTCTCACTTGAGCGAGAAGTGTCTAGAGAAAACGAGTGTTTTAGCTCGGGGCGAGACAGCTCTCGCTTCAGCTAAAATAGGCACCAAGAGAATTGATTGTTTTCTCGCTTAAGCCACAAATGCCTCAAAAATGGATGTTCCCTCGCTTGAGCGACACAGCTCTCGCTTGAGCGAGAGGGCTCCATACATACATGACTTCTTTTTAAGTCACCTGAATGATAACTCTCATATATACGAAAGCCTAATGGCATGTTTTCCATCTAGAAGTTGTAAAGGTACATAACTATATGAAATTCTTGAAAGTACTAAAAGTAAGGAATTCCTTTGTTAAAGGCGAGGCCTGAGGGTGTGCTATTATGCCCACGCAGTGAGATCATTTGACCGTAAGAGGCTTGGCTAGAGGAGTCATCCAGGATGATTCAGCGATGGTTCACAGTGGTGCTGAGAAGTATTATGTTGTGCCCATGCATCAAGATCGTCTGACCGTAAGAGGCTTTGCTTGAGAGTCGTGCAGGATAATTCAGCGATGGTTCATAGTGGTGCCGAAATTATTCTCTTTTTTGTTTATATGTTATGATCGGGACCCACTAGAAGCATTCCCGATGGGAGATGTTTTAGGATGGGCAGATCGCTAGAAAAGATGGATTAAAAGACATAATTTGCTAATTTCGGTTAGGGTGCATATCCATGGTCAAAAATGAAGTAGTGG
>NC_032020.1:2245786-2248111 GCF_001865875.1 Lupinus angustifolius | reverse complement strand
CGATCTCTGACAACCCCTCTTTGCAATCAGGATCGATGCGAGGGATTCCCAGAAAGTGTTTGATACGACACTATCCTGAAATGGACAATTCCGTTGGAACAGATCGATCATATATCCTTGCGAGGAATAATTTTGGTGCGATCAAATCGGCTTGTTATGGGAACTGTACTCTCGGTTATTTCCGAATAGTTATTGGGAGGATAAAGGAGTAAGGATGGTGGACTCATGCATCGCATTGCATACATGATATTCTTCGATATTGATTCTAAATTCTCGAGTTTTATACTTCATTCATTGTTATTATATGCTTGTATGATCACATGATATATTTGTACTCGTGTGTTGGCTTGGTGTATTATTCCATGTAATTCCACGACGTCGATGACATGTTTTTCATAGATGTTTTACTCCCTCTCTTTTCTGCTGGTGTATTTGTACGCATGATCAGATGAAGCTATCAACATTGATCTGAGGTTATCGTTTCACTATATACCAGGAGGGGACATGGAGTGTTGAGGGTAATCAACACACTTACACAGGTCCTTGTGACCTAGAGCTGGATTGGTAAGCAATAACTCAGTTCTGCATCTTCCACCTTACTATGCAGTTCGGGAGGCATCATTTACTTTGCCCGATCGAAGACCTGCAATCGTCAAACTTTCTGTATCGGCTGAAGCTCGAGGCGTACCATAAGTTGTTAGGACCTGACCCCAAACATGATTCTCATCATTAGGATCGGTGCCAAGAGAGACAGACGGGGCCATGCCAAGGGGGTACACCCCGGATCCCTCGATGGATTGGGGAGTGGATGAAATGGAGGAGAAGGAAGACAACGACGACTGTGTAGAGCTTATCTGCATAAAAGATTCAGTTGAGGTCATTGAGATCTCTTCTGACTCGGAGGTGGAGGAAGACCCTAGCGAGACTTCCAGGGCACCTCCGGTTTAGGAAGTTTCTCTTTTGTTTTGTTGTGATAGGAACCTGTGTGAGGTACTTTTTGTAATGCCAATGCCCTTACATTATTTTCTTTGTATTTTTCAGTTTTTTTTTATTTGTGGCGATGATTAGATTTCGCCTTGTAAACAATTCTGTATTTATTCAAGAATTTTATGAATGAGAAGTATTCAGAAAAGAATTGTGTTCATTTAATTATCTTCAATATGTTAAGAATTTTATTTCCACAAGGTTTGAAAATCTGACGTCTTGAAAATGGAATAAGGTAAAAGTGAAAATGATTTGTAAGTTATAGGTTAAATAAAAGAAAAATAAGGAAAGAAAATTTACCCATCTTTCTAAGAAAAATTTACCCACTCCCTTAGTCACCATGAAGTGACACTTCCAAACTAATAATCAGAGGTAGAAGATTCATTGCTTACTCACTGGAGATGTGTTTCAAATCTTGCAAATACTTATCAATTGTAATTAGAAATATGTTCACCCTATAATTATGCTCAGATGTGATATAATCTTTTTTATGATGAGCACACCCTTCACGTGCTATATAAGCAACACTAAACCAGGAATATAAATTTCATACTGCTCACAAAAGAATGTACCATTTTCAGTAAATAATGTCAACCATCATCTCTCAACTTTCGAATGAGTACTTTTTAGTGTGAACTATTTGCATAATATTAACTATATATCTTGAGACTTTTGTTGTAAAGCATGACAAAGACAATTTGTAAATCCCTATCATCTCCTTCATCAAATTGTAAAATAAATATGAACACAAATAAAGTCATAATATTATAAACAATACCAACATCTATATTTGTAAGAGAACTTGATCCATCAACAATAGTTTTTAGAAGAACCACACAAGTTTTACTATACATGTTTATCAAACTACAAAATGAAGAAAAATACCAACATCTATATTTGTTCACAACTCAATCCTCAGTTTCAAAAGATTATTTTCAGATTCCAACCATTAACTTCCGAATTTGTTGAGAATCAATTAACTAAGAGACAATCAATTCAAAGTTCCAGAACCTAAACCTCTAATTAGGCGAAATCAGTATAAGCATGAAAAGATTAACAAATTCACATGAACTAAGCATTCATGCACTAGAGAGAGTAATTCAACTAAGTGAAGATAAACTCAACCAACCAATTTCTAAGCAATGGAATTAAGCAAACCATATTCAGAAATAAGATAGAAGAAATCAACAATAAAGAAACCGAAAACGCATTAATAACAAAAACTCAAGAGTTGTGATATATTACCAAAAGAACTTAGTCCATAAATTTAGCCTTCCATGGCAATGGAAGAACACACCAAAAATGAAAAAATGAAGTGTTAGGTATCAGTGGTTATAATAC
>NC_032020.1:2245229-2245686 GCF_001865875.1 Lupinus angustifolius | reverse complement strand
TCGATTAACAGCATTTAAAAACGTGTTCCAGTAGCAACCACTTTTCACAGCAGTTGGGTTAATCGATTAAAGGTATGGTTAATCGATTAAGAGTGAATAAAATGTGTATTTTAAATACAAAACATCGAATACATTATGCACTTAGATAATACATGTTTAATACTTAGTTTTATGACTAGAATGCACATATACATGTATTTATGCAATGCATGAACATATTATGAATGAACATATCTCATGGATGAAGTGATTTAAAACATTAATGCATATGAGACATGTATTAGGTGCCCTAAGCCTTCGACTCAACTTAAACTAGAATCTAGTCTAAGCCTAGTACCAAACAAAGACTTAAGCACGTTGATTTGTTGGTGATCTTCAAGCACTTTTAGGCACAAGTTGTCCTCATCAAAACCATGACATTCAAGGAGAGCTTTCCAAAGTGTTCCTCTTGACATGC
>NC_032020.1:2239174-2245129 GCF_001865875.1 Lupinus angustifolius | reverse complement strand
TAGCAGAGCAAAAAGAGGGAAAAAGGAAATGTGTTTATGTTTCAAAATGAGGCAAAGAAAATGAAGTGTGTTTGGAGTGGGGAATCCGAATTTAACCCCTCCAACACACATAAAATTGAATTGAGCCTAAACAATGGGCCCAAAGCTAAATTACAATAAAAACAACTCCTAAAATAAAAATACAATCTTCACTTCAACACATATCCTCGACTTCCATAATGCCCAAAATGCCATTGATGCCAAGCGAAATGTGATATAAAAATGATAATATATTTAATCAGACCAAATAATCCAAATTAACTCATTTTATGAATACTAGTCCAATAAAGTATAAAACACTAAACCATGTGAAACAAAGTCAATTAAGCACCAAGAATCATCAATCATTCTAAATTAAGGTTACGAATAGTGTGTAATATATTTTTCATGAATAATATAAGAAAAATCTTTATGAAATAATGTTTCTAATCCATTCCACTTTCCTTTCATGTTACTTACACCATCATCCACTTGACAACAAATGTTTGCAATATCAACATGATGTCTAGAGAGAACATATAGTGTTTTTTTAATAGTGACATCTAAAATGTCCTTACCATACACAATTATTAAAGATATTATAAAGCTTATTTTAGAAGATGAATGATGGTTAGGAAATTATGAATTAATTAGTTAGATTTGTATTAGTTGCTTGGTTTATAAGTTCTTTTTTTTTCTTTTTCTCTTGTATAAATAAGTCTTCAATGACTCCACTTTCCAATTAATGAGAATATGCATATTTCTAAATTCTAACATGGTATCAGAGTCTTCGTCATGAAGGTTTTGATCACAATCGCTGCGTATTCTTGACAATTATTCTTCCACTCTAAAATTCATCATCATATTCAGAAACCTCAAACAAAAAACTCATTGATTCTTTCATCCTTTTGTTGCCATAATTGTTCAAGTATTGGTGTTAAGTTTAAACCTGCTCCTTGATAGTTCTAGAAGTGTTTTTCAGGAATTCCCAACAAAGTTCTTCTCTCAAAGAAGAGGATTTTGAGTTTCTGCTACTGCCATTGAGTTCCCAACTCAATCTAGTCGTGTAAGTGAAGCTTAAGATTCTTGTTCTTGGTTTTAGTTGCTTCAGAATCTACACACTATACTTTCAACATTATTATTATTATTTCACTCTTCTTTCTCCTTCTAAGTTCTAAGTCCTAAGTTCAACCCCTTTTTCTTTCTTTCATTTCTTGAACTTTCTTGCCCCGCAAGGAAACACAAGCCCATGTGGGTTTTCCCTAATAAAACCAAGAATCTCACTAAACTCTACACACTAAGGAGAGAACTCGGTCGTGGTACATTTGGAACCACATACCTATGCATTGAAAACTCCACTAGTTGCATTTATGCATGCAACACAATCCCAAAAAAGAAAATAAGCTTTTGCTTGTAAAAGACTATGAAGATGTGAGGAGGGAGGTTCAGATCATGCACCACTTGGCTGAGACTCCAAATATTGTGAAGATTCATGTTACCTATGAGGACTCATCTAGTGTTCACTTGGTTATGGAGTTTTGTGAAGGAGGTGAGTTGTTTGATAGAATTTTGAATAAATGGCATCACTATAGTGAGAGAGAAGTTGTTAAGTTGATGAAGACCATTGTTGAGGTGCAACCTATAGTGATGCCGCTGGAAGCTTATACGATATTGCACAAGAGGTGATGCAAAATTTCAAATGACATGGTTCTGAAGATCTTAATGCAGAAAGTTCGTTCTTTAGACATAGATTTGTTTATCTTGGAACACTATATGGATGACTTAAATTCTAGATATGTCAATATTTTCAGAAGTTACAGAAAAGATAGCAAATGCAAACAAAGATTACTTCCATGCAATATTTTCAGACACATCTTCACTTCCATTCTTATCCCATGTTTTGTTTGGTTCCATAATTGCAAGATGAAGAAGTTTGAGATGTAGAGCAATAATGAAGGTATCTTTTCTTCCTTCTTGTAAACCAACAAGCACAATAGTTCTATTCGTAGTTGCACCACTAAAACCTCATTTCATTCATAGTATATTCTTACCTCTATCAGAAACACACAACAACATTATAGTGTGTATTTTACATTAGTGGAGTTGTACACTAGGATCGAGATTCTAATCTATTTTTTTCTTTCATCATTAATGGTTGGTTTACTTTTATCCATGATGGTTAAGCTCATATATATCTTCTGTCATGGATGGTTAGCTTCTGTCCATGGTTGTTAAACTTATATATAGTTTCTGCCATGAATATTTAAGCGTTGGATGATATAGCTTTTGCTATGAGTGATTAAGTGTTTTTATTGCTTCAAATATACATCCCAAGTTGAGAGTTAAAAAATTTCGCTCACCAGCTTGAGAGGGGATATTAAAAATATTTTAGAGCTTATTTTTGAAGATGGTTGGTGGTTAGGAAAATTACGAATTAATTAGTTAGATTTGTATTAATTACTTGATTTATAAGCTTTATTTTTCTCTCTTTCTCTTGTATAAATAAATCATCAATGACTTCACTTTCCAATTAATGAGAATATACATATTTCTAAATTATAACAACAATATCAAAGAATCGTTCTTGTATGCACTAGGCCAGAATTCGCATTTAACAATGATCCTTTAACAATGTTTTTTAGCACAACACTATTAAATATAATACAAAAGATAATTAATAGCGCTCTTTTAAATATACACTATTAAATTTGATAGGTGAATATAGTTTTAACGGTACTTTCTTCAAGAAGTGTTGTTATATGTTTGCTTAAGATATTCAACAACACTTTTTAAGCAAACGATGTTAATTTGAATCTATTTAATAGTGTTTGTTTAAATACGTGTTATTAAAGGTGACATATCAACAACTCATTACAATAAGTGTTGTTAAAAGTCACACATTTAACAACATTTGCTTTAATGAGCGCTGTTTCATATGTTCAAAAATGTTTGTTTTAGTTATTACTTAATATGTATTTATGAAATTATTCAATTTTATTTTGAAAGACATAACTGAAGTATTAGTACACGAAAATAATTCAAATTGTTAACAGAAACTCATATGTTAATTTTTCATATATAACACAACTTGGTCATACATATACGAAAAATACAATTGTTTATTACTTCAAAAAGATATTATAAATCACCAACCAATATTATTAAAATAGAATAGTAAGGTTTGTGATTTGACACAATAAAAACTAATATTTGGTAAGTAAATTATGTTATTTGTCATTCCATTATCAAAAGTTGAACATAATATGAAAACTAAATAATTTTAAAGAATTTTGATATTTAACAACATTTTTTAAGCAAACGTTGTTGATTTGAATCTATTTAACAACATTTGCTTAAATAAGTGTTGTTAAAGGTGACATATTAACAAAACTTATTATAATAAGAGCTGTTAAAAGTTATATATTAAAAAAAACGTGAGCGTGAGTTTTTGCAGATTTAAAAGCAAAACCTCACACACAATAATATACTTATTATTCATTATTTTATTTTCCTTACACTTCTCCTCCTCTTAGTTTCTCTCTTCAAGCAAGTTATTAGCTTTTGGTTTATATTTTTGGGTGAATCATTATCTTATTTTACCTTATTTATTTTTTATCGATTCATTCTGGTTGTTTGCATTTACATCTACATTAACTACTTATTTTATAATATAGGAAATGTCAAGGTTGAAGTTAGGTGGAGCTGTTGGTGATTTACCAAACTTGCAATCTCTATATGTATTTCTTGCATTTGGCTATTATTTTTACATCCATATTTTCTATGTAATATAATTTGATTCTTATTATGTTGAATCTAAGCCATGTATTTTTGTCTTCTTATTTCTTTAGTTAAGAGAGAGAAGAAATTCATAGATTTATCATTTACATCTTCGTCACCTTCGTCTCTTTCATTACTGGATATAATCTCTAGGGTTAATGAATTTGAACTAAAGGAGATCAGTTCATGCAATGATTTATGAATTGGGTTTTTGAATGATGTTTATATTGTCAAATCTGTGGTAAATATGGTGGAATTTGGCATGCTTGTTACGTGTTTGATATAATGTCTGGGAGAGATTTTGCCTTATCTGAAAGTATATATTTAACATCAATTGTTTCAGTGAGCGCGATTAAA
This sequence comes from Lupinus angustifolius, assembly GCF_001865875.1. Classification (NCBI taxonomy): domain Eukaryota; kingdom Viridiplantae; phylum Streptophyta; class Magnoliopsida; order Fabales; family Fabaceae; genus Lupinus; species Lupinus angustifolius. The sequence goes on along the minus strand of NC_032020.1, from coordinate 2,240,977 downwards.
TATTTATTTTCTACGGCGCTTCAAAAGCATTGTTGAATATAACCATATATTCTACCGCGCTCACATAAACAACGTCCAATAAACATTGTTGAATGACAATTTTAAGCATTGTTGTTTTACTATTCTAGCGTAGTGATGCAACCATTTTTATTTACAAGCCTCAAGACAATGGCCATTAGCTCCCTTTATGAATCCTAAATCTTTTCTCTCATATATCTTCTCACTTTATTAGACATGATATGCATGATTTCCTTTTGAATTGTTTGAGAGGTATACATTGAATTATAGGAAACATTCTCCAACACTACTTTTACTAGTTCATCATTGTAAGATGCTAAGAGTATGATTAGTTCAAGAAAGTTACATCCATCCTTTATTGTGGTGTTTCAACATGATCTCTAAAACTACAAGCTTGGTAGTGAGCCAACAGATCCATAAAGCTCTGAAAATGTAATTGATTTTGTTTAATTTGATCACAACTTTGCACATTCAATATATTGTGAATATATCCAAATTAGTCCAACAAATTAAAACAAGGTTGGTCACATTATTATGAGATGAGCTAACAATATGATTGAAAATAAGTAATTCTTCCATACATTAATCTTTCTTCATGTTCTAAATCATTTTCTAATATCCATAAATCGTTGAGAACCCCTTAAGTAATATAATGATTCTAAGGGGTTCTCATAAACAACACAAACATATTTGATTATGTAACGCCCCGAAAAATACTTCTCAAAAACATTGCGGAAAAATGGGTAAAATTTTTTTTGAAGAAAGAGATTGGTGATATAAAATTGTTTCCCTTTAAAAAGCTTCCTTTTCCGGGACATCACTTTAAGTAACTCGAATGCGGAAAATCAACTTATCGTTATCGAATGATAACTTAACCCGATTCACAATTTCCTGAGTAACATAATGCATATAATCGGTTAAGTCAGAATTAGTTCATACAAACTAAGTCAATGAGGCGGAAACTAAGTCAATGAGGCGGAAACTACGTCGCCAGTGACATATACAAAAATCAACAAGAAACACAGCCCCCACCAAAAACAAAAGGGGCATCGACTGGCCGCAAGCTGACTCAAAAGATTCCAGGAATGCTGGACCCCTCACTCGGGTCCTCTTCCTCTTCCGAGTCAGACACGAGGTCGATTACCTCCACCGAACTCTCTATATTTACGAGTTCAATGACCTCGTCCTCCTCTTCCTCTTCTTCCACTTCGTTATGCCATAACCCCGCGACATAATTCGGAGGGGATGACATTCTCAAAACCCTGGTCTTCTTGTAGGGACCTCCTCCAAGAACCCGGCTCCTCTGAGCTCTACTGGATGATGGAGCATCCAAACAATCTGACCATGTCCTCCGACCTGGAAGGGAACATCGCCATCACTCTTGACTGGCGGGTACCGAAGTCCATCCTCTGGAGACCTTCGCCCCCTTGGCGGCAAGGTGAAAGAAGTGTCAATGTAGGTGTCGGGTTAAAGGATCACCATCGATGACCCGTTGCACACCATGTGCAACGACAGACTGCAGGGGCCTATGTATGTGTATCTGTGTCCATCACTATCCCATTGTCCCATCGGGGACATCGTGAAGTGATAGCCTCGTATGCGAGTGCTGTTGTTGGCCATCTGCATAGTAAATATACACAAAACAAGAACAATACAGTAGAGAGAGTAAGACATCTAATGAACATAAATTCATTGACGGCGTGGACTTACTCAGAATATCACACTCAGACATAAAATATATTTTTAACATACAGTTCATCATTTATCATTGACATCATGAAGAGA
>NC_032020.1:2237518-2239074 GCF_001865875.1 Lupinus angustifolius | reverse complement strand
GCAAATGTATTAATCAAACACATGATCGGCCCATCCTTAAGCCATCTCCCGACAAGGAATGCTTCTCGTGGGACCCGATTGTACATCAACCGTACATGCTCAAGGTAACATCTCAATCACAACAACCCATCACCGAATACTCCTGGACGGTCACATGACCAAGCCTCTTATGGTCGGTCGATCGTTGTTCAGTGATATCGTGTATCCTTACTAGGGTACCCCCCTAGTTCACGACCTCAAGTCGGATACTTGCCCAACAAGGCATAAGCACAAACAATGCTTTCATACTTTTGTGGAATCATGCTTCTCATCTAAGCCATAACCTCATTCCACAACCGTTATATCACAACACACCCTACTCGAGTTCATCACATTGTTCACAACATCATTTCATTTCAATCTTTCCACATTGTCCCTCGCCAAAGCAGGGACTCGTCGCCAAAGCGACAATTCATTTTTAAAGCTCAAATAAACTGAAGCCTTCCTCGCCCAAGCGAAGGTACTATCGCCCAAGCGAGGGCTCTTCTCGCTCATGCGAGACCTCCCTCGCCCAAGTGAGAGAGTTCCAGAAATTCATTAAGCTCCTGGGCTTTCTCGCCCAAGCGAGGCTTTGTCGCCCAGGCGAGGGAGTTCCAGAACAAAAACTTCCCCTCGCCCAATCCTCACCCAAGCGAGTCTGTGCTCGCCCAAGCGGGAGTTTCTCGCCCAAGCGACAGGGACTTGGACAGAATAACAATTTTGCCTTTTTCGACAACCGAAACACATTTTAAACATGGTATTTCAAACACATGCACCCAGAAAAGTTCCCAACAACATTCATATACAATATTCAACACATTTCATCATCAATCATATATATTCAAAAGCATTCAAACATAAAAATCTTGGGTTTCTTAAAACCCAAGTTAACTCCAAAACCTTTGAGATGGTTTAGGAGATCTGAGTGTCATATTCGGACACTCACAAATATATTAAAGATGCCAAAGCAAAGAACCATTACAAGCCTCTAAACCTATAGTTAGGGAGGAGTAACATATTTCTATGAAAATCATGCAACAAGAAGGAATGAGGGTAATTCCACCAATAATCCATTCTATAATTCACACCAAAGTTTGCCAATTTATCCGCGCACGCATTCCCTTCCCTAAATATATGAGACACTTGAACTTGCATACCGAACATAATTTTCTGGCACTTGTTCATAAGGTTACTTAGCTTCCAAGGAACCGGCTTACTACCCCTGAAAATTTCCACCACCCGTACGGTTTCTAGTAAAACTACATATGCCGATTTAAGACATTCTTTGATAATCTCACCACTTTCAAGTAAGTTAATGAAAGTATCATTTAAGAGTTTTATGATGCATTCATGTACTCATAAACCTTAACATCATTTTTAACCAAAGTTTCTATTTTTCCAACTTGTTCCAAGCCTTTAAGGCTAAAACAAATAGAAATACATACATTCTTATTTTTCTAAAACACTTCCTAAAGGTTCCTTTGATTTCATCATCATCCCCTTTGGCTAAAACAACCAAATACAAGTAATAAAATATT
>NC_032020.1:2234016-2237418 GCF_001865875.1 Lupinus angustifolius | reverse complement strand
ATTTTCGGTTTTGAGGAGAAAATGAGTTAGAAAACGTTTTCGAAAATTTCAACGGTTGAATATGTTCTCGTCATGCTCATGAACAACATACTTAAATCTCATCAACATCCATTGGTTGAATGTTGAGAGATCAAGGATTGAAGATGGAAGAAACAAATGAAAAAATGAGAGAAAAGATGAAGAGAGGATTTACCTTCTCTTAGAAATTTTTTGCAAATGAAAGAGTGTAACAGTGAAGTGTGAGGGTTTAAGGAGAGAGGGAAATCCCCTCTAGGCAATCATGAAAAAATCTCCTAGGGTGGCTAATGATGAGCTCATGAGATATTTGAGAAAGTGATGTGAGATTTGCTTTATGGAAGTCAAATCTCACATCCCAATGCGAAATGATCACTTCGCGGACACGTGCGATAAATATGCCCGAGTATTATCGGCCAATACTCGATCGGGTATTATAAATCGCTCGATCTTAATATTCGATTAGAATTTCGGATTTCGGCATTCCGAGTGAAAAATATTTAGAAAATAGGTATGAGTGTAATCAAGGTCTATATTGACTCGAAATGAAATTACGAAGCCAACGGTGCAATCAGAATTCGATTCCGAGTTACGAAACTCAAAAACCACTTTTTGAGCCGTACTGGGTGAGATTCGGCCCCGACAGCGGTCCGAAACCGACTGTCTCCGAAAATCATGACAATTTACCACTAAATTGGAAATATAATTTCAAGACTAAAACTCAACTAGAGTTTCATCTAATTATTTACCGAAAATTCCCAGAAATTCATTTTCGAAAATATAATTAATAACAATATTAATAAAAACATATATTTTCAAGGTAGTAAAATTCGTGGTATTACAGATTACAATTCAAATTCATTTTTTTAGTTAATCTAACAGAAAATTATTATCATTTTTTTCATTGTCAGTAAGGTTTAGTTCAGGAGCCATGCTTGAGTGAAAAAGAGAATCTTGATGAAGAAAGAAGGAGAAAGAGTAATATTTATCATTGAATGAATGTTAGTTTACAACGAAAATAAACTATATATACATGGAAACAAAGCTTAACTAACTAAAATCACTAAAACTAACTCTAACTATAACTAGCTTAATACAATATCAACCCAAATACAATATCAACCCAAATACTAAAATATAGTTCAAAATATATTTCAACAACCCCTTCAAGATAAAATATATTATGCATTCCAAGCTTGAAATGATTGTGTTGAATACGATCATATACTCTAGTACCTCATCTAGTTGGTGAGTGAATCCCTATCTCTTAGTCTTAAAATTTGAATATGAAGCAATAATGATGCTTAACTACCACTAGCAGAAGAAATTTCATCCAACACTTAACCATCTATTTGACATAAGCTTAACCAACCATAATAGATGAAAGAGAGAAAAAATGGATCTTAATATTGATCCTAATATGTTGCTTTAATAAAAAAAATGCACACTTTAATAATGTTGTGTGTTTATGAGAGGGTATAGAAAAAAGAGTATGAAGAAATTAAAAATGAGATAAATGGAGTTTAAAAGATGAAGAATAAGAAAAACAAAATGTGTAGATTCTTGTTGACATTAATAAAGGATGAAAGAGGGAAAATATTGTTATGAACATGCCACTGAAAAAGCCCTTGACATTTCTTTCTGTCCCAATGTAGTGTATGGATCTACAAAGCCAAAACTCATCACTAGATCAAATGATTTTCTTGAATTGTGTATATCTTGCTCTTCTTGGATTGACCTCTCCCTACATTGTAAAATTCCTCAAGCAATTCTTGTGCAACTTTAACATACTTTGAGTTTCTAAGAACATTTACTCCACTTAAGGTGATGATGATCCAAAACCAACATGATGTCCTGAATGTGGTTGCAAAGATGAAATCTTATATGTTCAACTTCTAGCTCCTTCTTCTTGGAAGAAATTGTTCTTCCCTAAGAATAAAGGACCATACTTATGACTAAAACAAACATGGATCTCTACATGTGTATGCCAAGCTTATGGTATTGTCCTGCCCCATATGTTTGACCATAAAAAGTGTCCAGTGCACTAATCAATCCCATCAATAAGGTGAAACAGGTAACTGATGCAAAGGAAGTGGCAATGGAACCACTTTGAAAGAGGAACTGTACAAAGATGACCAACAAACATAACATAAATGGTTTGAAGACTATATTAAAGGATGCCAACTCAGAAGAGAGGTTTCTTGATTATCTTTGAAAAACTTGAAAACACCATCATAAAGAAACAAAAATAAAAATAGGAACACAAATTTCTTCTTCACCTGATATGATCCTCAAAGAAGCTAATCTTGATCTTGGTGGTCTTGAAGGCATGAGTGGCCCTATGACTAGGGCTCGGGCAAAAAGGGTTCAAAATGCCCTTGGACAACTCATAATGTTGATCCATGATGGTGAACCAAAAATAGCCCAAGGGGGTGTAAAGATGCTCACTAGCATCTTGGTCCATGGCTCTGACCGAGCCAAGGATGGACCAGGACATGCGCAGGACTCAGGCCACAGGTCTGGGCAAGGCGCCAAAAATGGCCCTGGCACGGAGCCAGACGCATCAGGCTCTATTCCTGACCGAGACAACCCTGACCGGGTTAGGGAACTTGGTGCGCACAGTGATGCACTAAGTGCTGGGCCAGACTGGCCTGACCAGGAAATCTGACCGAGGCGCATGCGCCTAGCATGCTGCATCAGGCGCTGGGCATGGCCTGACCGAGTCAGGCCTAGTCAATTTAATAAGCATTGAGTCATTTTAATTTCTATAATAAATGTGTGGGCTAACTTTTGTCTAACACTTAGTTTAATTAATTTAAGCATGTTTGTCATAGTATTAAATCTGCCCATAAAAATTGACCAGAATAAAATTTGACTCATGAGTAGTTAAAACAAGCCTAAAAGTGTAACCGACATTTTAATGCTTGGACCAACTTAATATTTTCGTGAACCAAACTTATTCTAACTTTGTCTAACGTTTTTGGCAGGTATTTAGAGTCTAATATGGCCGTTGGAAGACATTTGCTCGAGGGAATCTTCAAGATGACCGTGGAGAGGCTTAAAGGAGCATTTATGGAGCTTTAAGGCAATGTTTGGACCGTTGGAGCTAAAACCACCTGAGCACAATTCATTCAGAGGCATCCTAAGTCAGTTTTATGACCATTAGAGCAAAGTTGCTCGTGTGGAAATAACATGTGGTCGTTTGAGACTTTATTGGTGCATTAAAGGTACTTTATGCACATGACTTAGCCGTTGGTAGCCTACCAACTCATCCCAACGGAATCCTATGCTATTTATTGCACTCTTCAGCAACACTTAGCCATGGGAAATTCATTCCTTGACAAAGGAATCCTATACCAACATCAAGTGGAACCGAGGAGCATTAAC
>NC_032020.1:2228588-2233916 GCF_001865875.1 Lupinus angustifolius | reverse complement strand
ATTAAGTTTGTTTTCAATTGTAATAAGGCACATGTGCCAAGTCTTTTCCTACTCGAATTTAGTCTAGATTAGGAGTAGATTCATTGTTCATTTAGGATCCAATGTGAACGTGCAAGGCATGCACTCTTAGTATCCAAACCGTGGAAGCCTTGATGGCTTGCCTATATATGTAATGTTTTATGTTGAGAAATAGACAACTTTGAGTCAAACTAAATTGTATTCCTTTGTGAATCAAAGAGGATTATATCCTTGTGAGAGTATTCTCCAAACCTTCTTGGTTAAACCAAGATTAAAAGTTCTTATCAAGAACCAAGTTCTTGTGGCGAGCATCACTTGGCTTATCAAACAACTGAATTGTTTGTGGCGCCTCACCTCATCTCTTTTCCATCTTCTTTTATCCAAAACACAAGTTATTTCCGCTGCATAACTCAAGGGCTTAACTCATCCGTGAGCCTAGGCCATACACCAACCAAGATAGATCGTTTCAAGAGCCTTTTACCCAAGAGGTTCACATCAAGTGGCATCAGAGCCCTATCCATTGCTCATTACTTGATCCACGATTGATAAAGAATTTTGTTCATAAGCAAAGAATGTACAAGAATAGAGGTTGATGGATAAACAGCGGAAGAAATAATTACATAGCTCTGATATCATGTTAAAATGGTAGGAACCATGCTTGAATGAGAAAAAGAATCTTGAAGAAGAAAGGAGAAAAAAATAATATTTCCCATTGAATTGAATGAATATTAGTTTACAATGAAAGTAAATTATATATACATGGAAACAAAGCTTAACTAACTAAAACCACTAAAACTAACTCTAACTAGTCTAGTACAATATCAACCTAAATATTAAAATATATTTCAACATATACACTTTTGTTCATTCTCTATATCATTTTCTAATAAATATATTAGGTCCAACATGCACACTTGGTTTCTAGTAAAAAAGAAGTGATTCCTTAATTTAAATATATTTTTCTCGTTTTGATTCATATCTTGTTGTCTTATTTGAGTCCTTTAACTTCATTTTCCTGTATGACAATAATTCCTCCATTACCTTTGTTGGTATGCCATACCTTCACACATTCTTGGAGAAGTGATTTGCAACCTTCTAATAAATATGTCACAAGTAAAAGTTATGTCCAGGTATTAAATTCATTAAAAATATTTATTTAAAAGACAAGGATGCCCTGGTTAACATAAACATGTCTATTTCAGTATCACATACGATGCATCACGTCTCACTACTATAAACTTGGTCAATTTCAGTAAATCAATTCATATTTAACCTTCAAATATATACTACTCATATTCTATTGGTCTGTGTTATCTGTGTTTTCTGGTGTAATTTCTATTGTAATTATTTTGATGTCACAGCAAAATGTTTCAGTTAGAGGAGTTTATTGCAATTTTAAATTCAATAAAATTTCAAAGTTTTACATAGATAATAATTGATGTCAAATAATTATTAAAGTTTAGAGTAATTTTAAATTATCATTTTAGTCTTTAATTTTCAACATGAAACTACGTTAGCCCTTATGTTCCTTCGAGTTGGTTAATATTAACAGATTTGCCTATGTATGTAGTTAAGTAGTAATGTGACTACATGTGGGATACCACGTTGACAAGTTTTGCCAACTCAACAAAACAATGTCGTTTCGATTTTTTATAAAAAAATAAGACACAAAACGTCGTCGCTTTGTGTCATATTCTTCCCTCTCACCAGCTCAAAAAAACAACCATTTTAGTCCCATAGAATTTCTTAAGTACCATAGTAGTCCATATTCGTAAACAAAATTTTTTGAATCCTAAACCAAGTTTCTTCATCTCCAAAAATTAAACTTGTTCACCTAGAGGAAAAAATGTTTGGTTGTTGTGGCATCATGGAAAGTAGGGGTGAGCAGGATCTGACCCTACTCCTCACCCGGTAGGGCCCAATCCTAATCGAGTCCAAATAGGACCGAGTCTCACCGAGTCTAGGGTCGGGTCAAAAATTAGACCCGATCAATATTTAGGATCGGGTAGGGACCAAACATGGTCCAGCCCAACCTGTCCAATGATCACCCACTCATTATATTTGTATGTGTCTCTATTCAAACTAGTGTGTAAATGCACTTCGTGCCTGCCGATTAATATTGTATGATACTACATATTCAATTTTATATGTTTCAGTTTTTAAATTTATAATGTATTTGTTGTGTTTGGTTTAGTTTATATTATATTTTTTTGTGTTTATGATAATGTTCAATTTAATGTGAGAGATGTGGTTAATTAATGTATTGGTGGTGATTACTTAGGATTATATGATTTTTGTAAAAAATAAATAATGTTAAGGGCAAAATAGGAAGTGAAAATTACATCATGGTGGAAGTTACACCATGTTTTGCCTTTATATACAGTATAGATAAGTACAAAGTAATAACATTTTTTTGGTCAAAAATATTTTTGATTATCTAAACTTTTATCCTATATACATCTTTAAAAATATATATACATATATCAAATCACATATTTATAATAATAAATAATATTGAGAATATTATATATAAAATGAATATATATGATATTTAGTCGGGTCTAGAGTCGGGTCGGATTTAAAAGCTAACCCGGTCAATATTTAGGGACCAAGTTAGCTTCGGGTCTATGACCAGACTAGGATTCAAAAAATGACCCAACCAACATTTAAGGTCGGGTAAGGACAAACCTTAACCCGTCCCAACTTGGCACATGCTCACCGTAATAGAAACACCCAATGACCGACATTTCATGTGGGACGAAATATTGAAGTACAAGAAAAATAATATAACCAGGGATGTGAAAAAAGCAGCAATCTAATTTTCCATTTTAATTAAGTTAAATAGTAACCGGTTAAACCTAATAAAAATCATATTCATGTTTGATGTTGAGTTTGGATTTAATAACATTCCAAGGATGTTTTTACTATTAATTGAAAATAACATTTAAATTTTTAACCTCAGTTTTGGAGTAATCTATCAATTTAAATATGCATTCTTTCTTGTTTAATCTTTGATAATTTAGTAGTTTTGACTTTTGAATCATGCAATTATTTTGGTAAAATATCATGTAATAATATATGCTAATTAAGTCCAACTGCTAAATGTTACTTTCCATTCCATATATATTTAATTGTTTTAGATTTCTTATTTTTGTTTCAAAACTATCTTGCATGTTTTCTAATTTCAAGACGCGGTAAAAAATTCTTCCAATTCTTTCTTCGTTCAGTAATTATATTTTTCGTCATATTTTATTAGTTTATTCTATTTTTTCCTTCTCCCAGGAAATAATAAATAAGGCTTTCTTAGTTAAAATATAATGTTTCTACATTTGTGTGCACTAAAAAACTGAAGTTTTGGATACAAAAAGTCATTTCTTTTTTCCAAGCATTCACTATTGTATATTTCAAACTTTCAAATATTAATTTCACTCATCATTCTATTCAAGTTACTAGAATTTGATAGTTGTTCTAGTTTAATAATAAGTTTTAAGTTCGATTTGTTAAAAATGCATGAATGTTAAAAACTTGATAGAAATAATTTTATCACTTTTGATCGCGACCAACTCGAATTCGGATTAATAAAGGCCTTTTGGCGTTGGATAACTAAATGCTTTGTATAAAAATTAAAACAATAAAAAGAAAATTTACACGTGAAGAGAGCATTGTCAACTTACTTCAATAAATATGCGCTGAATCGTTCAAATTTTTTTTGGTTTCCCACATGTATTTTTGTACTGGAGACAATCCTGTTTAAGCTGGAAATATCTACAGGTATATGAGGCTTGTTAAATGTATTTTAGTTATTAGTAAAGGGTAATCTTGTCTTTTTGTATTTACTTAACTTCCTATATGTATTGGCCCTTTGGCCTTATCTCCATCATTAATTCCATATTGCATTTCTCCTCTCCCTTCTCTCTTCTTCTTCTCCTCTCCCTTCTCTCTTCCTTCCTATGCAGCTGATCTAACATGGTATCAAGAGCAAGGTTTGCTAAGGCCAAGCTTTCGCAGATCCTGTTCATGCTTCTGGGTTCCATCATCTTTTCTTCTTCTTTGTAGTGGTAGATCAGCCTCCGCAGATCGGAGATCTCAGTTTCAGATTCACAGTTTTCGTTGAGCGAATTTTTCAGGTTTTCTGTTTCTTTTTCCCTTTGCATTTCGATTTCCCTGCTGTTGTGCTTGTTAGTTATGGCAACTGAAAGAGATGATTCTTTGCAATCCATTAGTGTGCAACTAAATGGATCTTCCAACTATGCATATTGGAGTTATGTGATGAGAAATTTTCTGATTGGTAAACGAATGTGGGGATATGTTTCTGGAACTTTTGTTAAACCTACAAATAGTGCTACTGAAAATTATGCAAAGGAGTTAGAAACTTGGGAAGTGAACAACTCGAAAATTATTACTTGGATTAATAATTCTGTTTCGCAATCTATTGGTGTTCAACTTGCAAAATATGATTCAGCATCTCAGGTTTGGGAGCACCTTAAACGATTGTATGTGCAGTCCAATTTTGCAAGACAATATCAGTTAGAGATTGATATTCGAGCTCTCCAACAACATAGCATGAGCATCCAAGAGTTTTATTCTGCTATGACTAATCTTTGGGACCAATTGGCACTCACTGAATCTGCAGAATTGCAAGCATTCACACCGTACACTGATCGCCGGGAACAACAGCGTTTAGTACAGTTTTTGATGGCTCTTCGGAATGATTTTGAAGGCCTACGTGGTTCCATTTTGCATCGCACTCCTCTGCCATCTGTTGACTCTGTTGTTAATGAACTTTTAGCTGAAGAAGTTCGTTTGAAGTCCCACTCTGAAAAGGGAATTGTTGACAAAGGGATTCTGCCAAGCCCCTCTGTGTTTGCTGCTCCTGTTGTGAAAGGAAAATCTCAAGGCAGAGTCAATTATGATGAATGTAGCTTCTGTAAGGAAAAGGGTCATTGGAAGGCTCAATGTCCAAAATTATTGAAGAAGGAGCAACCTTATCAACCACCTCAGTGGCGTCCGCCTCAGTCGAAATACAGGAACTTTCAGCACACATCTCAATCTTCCAATGTTGCTGCTGCTACTGCTGTTTCTCCATCTGCCACCCCTGGGATGGTTCACTCTGGGTCTAACATGTCTGACCTGGTAGAACAATTTCAGAAGTTTCTTGCATCTCAGGCCAATGCTATGTCAGTCTCTCCTAATGTAGGTTTGTCTTCTGTTGGCTCATCAGGTATATCATCCTCCATATGGATCCTTGACTCTGGAGCGTCCCATCATATGTCATCTGACTTTAAATCTTTTACATCTGTACATAAGTCG
>NC_032020.1:2211145-2228488 GCF_001865875.1 Lupinus angustifolius | reverse complement strand
CAGCCCGTTCTATGCTTCTGTCAGCATCGGCTCCTTCTGAGTTCTGGGGTTAGGCTGTCAAAACTGCGGTTCATGTCATTAACAGAATTCCTTCTTCTGTTACTTCAGGTTTGTCTCCTTTTGAAAGGTTGTATGGTCATCCTCCTGATTATTCATCATTGAGGGTTTTTGGTTCCACTTGTTTTGTTCTTCTTCCTCATGTTGAACGGAGTAAATTGACTCCTCGATCTGCCATATGTGTCTTTCTTGGTTATGGGGATGGTCAGAAAGGTTATCGTTGTTATAATCCTTCTACTCGTAAATTGTATATTTCTCGTCATGTTGTTTTTCTTGAGCATTTGCCTTTTTATTCTATTCCATCTGACTCTCAAAACATTACCAGGTCTGATCTCATTCATATTGATCCATTTGTTGCGGATATTGATGGTCCAAATGACTTTAATTTTGAGAATTTCAGGGATGAAGCTCCTCATACCCCCCGCCTGCCCATGACCCTCTGCAGATTGGTGATCCTCATCCTCAACCACCTCATCTTCCTCGTCGTTATCCTCAACGTATCCATAAGTCCACTCAGCTCCCTGACTTTGTTTACAACATTTATTCTACTTCTTTTGCTTCTGCTTTGACCTCTCTCCACAGGTTATCTGAGCCATCCTCCTATCAAGAGGCTGTTCTTGATCCTCTTTGGCAGCAGGCTATGAACGATGAACTTTCTGCTTTGCACAAAACAGGTACTTGGACTATGGTGTCTCTACCACCAGACAAACGTGCTATAGGTTCTCGTTGGGTCTTTAAGATCAAGATCAAGTCTGATGGTTCTATTGAGCGTTACAAAGCTCGTCTTGTTGCCAAGGGATATGCTCAACAATATGGCATGGATTATGAAGAAACTTTTGCTCCTGTTGCCAAGATGACAACCATTCGCACTCTTATTGCTATTGCATCTGTTCGTCAATGGCATATCTCTCAGATGGATGTCAAAAATGCTTTTCTAAATGGTGATCTTCATGAAGAAATATATATGGTTCCTCCTCCTGGAGTTTCTCATAATCCGGGGGAAGTATGCAAGCTGCAAAAATCTCTCTATGGGCTCAAACAAGCTCCTCGCGCTTGGTTTGAGAAATTCTCTATTGTGATAACTTCTCTTGGCTTCTCTTCAAGTCCACATGATTCTGCTTTATTTGTCAGAAATACTCCTCATGGTTGCATTATCATCTCTTTATATGTCGATGATATGATCATTACTGGTGATGATGTTGATGGGATTACAAAGTTGAAGACGCAACTAGCAGAACAATTTGAGATGAAGGATTTAGGTACTCTTACATATTTCTTGGGAATTGAAGTAGCCTCATCTCCTAGGGGTTATCTTCTTTCCCAATCGAAATATATTGCTGATATTCTTGACCTGGTTAGTCTCTCTGACACTAAAGCTGTTGACAGTCCTCTTGAGACTAATGCTAGATATACATCTTCTGATGGTGTTCCTCTCTCTGAACCTACTCTATATCGCACTCTTGTTGGTAGTTTGGTGTATCTGACCATTACCAGACCCGATATTGCTTATGCAGTGCACATTGTTAGCCAGTTTGTGAGTTCTCCTACTACTGTTCATTGGGCAGCTGTTCTTCGGATCCTTCGTTATCTTCGAGGCACTCAGTTTCAGAGTCTTCTTTTCTCTTCAACTTCTTCCTTGACATTGTCTGCTTATTCAGATGCTTATTGGGCTGGGGATCCTACTGATCGCAAGTCTACTACAGGTTTCTGTATCTTTCTAGGAGATTCTCTCATATCTTGGAAGAGTAAGAAGCAGGATGTTATTTCTCGCTCTTCTACAGAGGCTGAGTATCGTGCTATGGCAACCACCACTGCTGAAATAGTTTGGTTGCGTTGGTTACTTGCTTCTTTGGGTGTTGATCAACCTGAACCCACTCCCATGTACTGTGACAATAAGAGTGCTATTCAAATCGCTCATAACTCTGTCTTTCATGAGCGTACTAAACACATTGAGATTGATTGTCACTTCACACGTCACCACTTCCAACATGGCACCATCACCTTACCCTTCATTTCTTCTTCGTTGCAGATTGCTGATTTGTTTACCAAACCTCATTCTACTCAACGTTTTCGTTTCTTGACTAACAAACTCTCGATGCTTTCGATTAACGCATCTTGAGTTTGAGGGGGAATGTTAAATGTATTTTAGTTATTAGTAAAGGGAAGTCTTGTCTTTTTGTATTTACTTAACTTCCTATATGTATTGGCCCTTTGGCCTTATCTCCATCATTAATTCCATATTGCATTTCTCCTCTCCCTTCTCTCTTCTTCTTCTCCTCTCCCTTCTCTCTTCCTTCCTATGCAGCTGATCTAACAAGGCTAACTCTTGCAGCGGTTATTTTTTCCATCCACAAAACTTGAACTCGAGACCTTGCTTAAGGGGAATCAAGCATGTACCACTTGAAGAATCAAACATGTACCAGTTGAACCAACACCCGTTCAAATTTGTTACAATGTATATGAGTTTAAAATTTGTTTAATAACTGTGTGAAGTTTTTTCATTATTAGCACATTATTCACCATTGATTTATATTACTTTTGTTTGATAGTCAATGATAATTAATAAGTCAATAATAGATAATTGACTGATAGTGTAAAAAATAGTTACATTGTTTGAAGAAGTGATATACACTTTTTTTGGTTTCTCACAGGTATCCTCGCACTGGAGGCAATCCTGTCCGAGCCGGCACATCCACAGGTAAGTGGGGCTAACTCTCCCAACGAGCATTTTTTCCATTCACAAGACTCGAACCCGGGTTCTTGCTTAAGGGGAATCAAACATGTACCACTTGAACCAACGTCCGTTGGTAGAAGTGATATACACTTGATTATATAAAAAAAGGTGTAAGTGTAGATATTAAATATGAGACAAATCTCTTTTTGTAGTTAAAGTTATGACATGTGGACAGAAGGCTAGCATTATTATATAGAATAATCTCTTTTTTAATTAAATATGAGACACATCTCTTTTTTTAATTAAAGTTATGACATTTTGGATAATTTTCCCATTAGGTTTTTCTTTACTATTTAAACATTTTTGGGATGTCGCCGTCAAGTTTTTATCTCATCATTAATAAAAGTTTAAGAGTTTTCTATTTCTGATGGATTCTTAAGTTTTATTTATTAAGTTTATTGTTTGTAAACTATTTATCATTCTAAATTTAGCACTCGCCGACCCTTTATAATCTCCACGGCATCAAATTAACTTATCAATTATAACAATACAGTGGGTAAAAAAAAACATGCAAATCCGATTATAGTATATATCTAGTTTAGTAGCTAATTACGGTTGAGAGATGTTAGTACCATTAAATCATCACATGCAAATGAATCAAAACATTGAAGATTGGAATTAACAAAAAGGTCAGGGGTTGTTCCCCAAAATATTTACCTTAAGAAATATTATTATGGCAAAGTTGCTCATTCAAACAAAAGATTTGTTATTTTAAATTATGTCTCAAATTTTATCTCATATTAATAAAATTATATCATATTAATTAATAAGTTAAATATTTATTATTGTTGATGTTTTTACTTCATTATTATTATAAGATGATAAAGTTTAGGACATGATTTGTGATACCAAATTCGATGCAGCTTAACATAAGCTACTTGTCGTACCGTGAAACCAACAAAATATAATAATGATTTAATATGTATATATTCATAGTTTAAATGTTTAAACTGCCAACAAATCATTCACCATTGATTTGTTAATCACTATTGACTCTCAAACAAAAGTAATACAAATCAATAATTGATAATGTGTTTACAGTGTAAAAAGCTTTATATTGTCAGTGTATAAATTTTAAACTCATATAATAATGCTACAATATATTTATTAGAATAAAGTATCTCCTCACATCAGGAGATAACTTAAATATTTTAGTCAGTAAAAATATGCACGTATATTGTTTTGTTTAGTTTTACAATATTTTTATATAAAATTAAACATAATACGTGTCTTGATTTTAGTGAATGAATGAGATAACTCATCTCCTTATACTAACACATACTTTATCCTCTATATTTATGGATGAGAGAGGGTATATTTAAAGAAGGTAAAATAAGTAAATCCATCATAAAAATATAGTAAATCTTGATCATATAATCACATCATCCTACATAGATAATAAAAATTAAAAATCACGTCAGAATTTAAAAATATCACACGTAAATATATTTCATCATTCAAACCTAATAATAATGATTAACTCTTATCATTTGTATTTACATATTTATATAGATGAATAACATTAAAAGTTGGTCAATAGTTATATGAATACTCTAAGAAAAGGCACACATGTATTAGTTATTTTCTAGTATCGATCATCATTCAGATAAGAAATTCAACACTTGATGATCAAGATTTATTGTTACTATTTCTTACACCGATAAATGTTCTGGCCATATAATTTTCATAAATAAATCAGACGTTATTATTAAAAAAATGAAGGCCTTTAAATGTTTTCCTTATGGTTTTGAATTATCATATCAAGGCTTCTATTATGGTTTTGTTTTACATTATTACTTGAAAAAACAATAATAACACCATATAGTTAGCACTAAAAAATAATGGAGAAAGATAGAAAACAAGGAAAATGATCTAATATTCCCAAACACCTTCTTAAGTCTGTCCTGAATCAATAAAAAATATAATAAATATCTAATTTTTTAATTAACATGATATATTTTGATTGGTTCAGGACAAACTTAGAAACATATTTAGGGACATAGATCTATCCAGAAAACAAACCATTAATAGTGAGACACACTTTCTGAACTTGCTTTGTTCATTTGTTTTTACACACTTTTTTCCACTACCATGCTTCAACACAATTACCTTACAGCCTTATTTGACGTGTTCTCATATCCAAGTTACTCACTCATGGCATAATATTCAACAAACCCTTTGTGAGAGCTCAAAGAGATTTTGTCCTAAAGTGTAAATAGCCAAACCCCAAACACAGTCAATGTCCATCACTTTCCACCCAATGTACTTCCCCTTGAATTATTGAACATGAACATGAAGATGTTTGATTGGTGCAACAATAATGGAAACCCTATGATCATGATAGGAACTTAAAAAAGATATTAGTACTTTGGTTGTCTTATACAAAATTGAAATTCTTAGATATTGATATGGCATGAAAAAAGGAGGGGACATGCTTAGGTCTGCTGTGAATTCTTTATAGGAACTATGATGAGGACATGTCACATACAAGGTGTAGTTTATCGAACATCGATCTCTTTATCAGATTTTGTCTCATATGTTGTTTTGCATTAATAGAATAAAAGTTTAAATTTTTAATTGATATATACGATATATTTTCATTAGCGCGGAACAACATATAAAACAAAATCTCAGATAGATCTATGTTTGTATTTTAACTTAGTTCCCCCATGTGAAGCCTAAAAACAACTACCCAATTTGCTTTAGTAGCTCCCTTTCCTTGCTTGAGTTTTCTATTCATAAATTTCAAATTTTCCACCTCTTTCATTTTTTTTCCTTTGTTGGCTAAAGGGTACATACTTCTGATATGTTCTTTTATCTCATCTCAAGACACCTCATATCTCAAGCAATATACTCACGGAAAGGTTAACTCTGGCATTCCAATATAATAATACTAAAGTTTTAAAGCTATAAATATAGATTTTATTATTTCATCAATCAATGCCACATTTGATATCATAGACATATATTTTTACTTTTAATTTTTAACTTGATTTTATATTGTTTTATGAAAAATAATACATGTTTCTACTATTTCATTTTACAAATCATCTTATTTATCCATAGATGACATAAAATGATAGGAAGTGATATATATATTACATTCTTTAAATAAGAGATCTTATAAAGCTGAAATAACATAAGAATGTAACATTTTTCTCATATAAGGGAGTAAGCATTGTCTATAACTTTTTTTAGTGTGTGAAAGTATCATTTTTTTCATGCAATAATAGATATATAACAACCTTTTCCCTTATAGTTGAATAGTTGACATCCTCATCATTAAAAAACAACATTGTTTTTTTATAGAAAGGATTTTATTAAAAAAAGTGAAAATGACATGAAAAATAAGTGGTACTCCATTGCACCCAAGGTTAAAGATAAATTAAAAAACAGTAATATTGTATAAAGATTTAGCACTCATTTTTCATAAAAATAATTAAATGTTATATACATTGCTTTAATTTAAGTAGATTAGTGTCACTGCTTAGTCCATGTAAAAGTTTATATTTGTAATAAAAAGTGAAACTTTTATTCTAAAATCAATCTTATTTCTAAGATGACAGATAATTCATATGATTGTAAACCATACAACAAATTCTACTTGCTTCTACTTATTTAAGAAGTACAAAATTAAGATCAAACCATGAATATGATTTTTGTCAAATATCATAAAACTTTGGACATTAGAAAAAACATGATTAATTAATTGATTTAAGTAATCACACAAAACACATGTTGTTTGAATGTTAGATCCAAAATGACTCTTCTTTTTAAATTTAAATTTATAGGAATTTCGTTCATGATAATTTTTCAAGCTAGGTATGTCATCTTCCTTGGTGCTAACTTTGACCACAACATTATGTAAATATAGATAAAGGTTTCTTCCTCATTAATATAAGTAGCAAAGTTCACCCTTACAATTCACAACCGACCTTAACAAAACTTTGATATATATATATATATAAAGATAATTAAGAATAGAAATCATTTATCATAAAATAAATTTTGTTTCTCTCTAACTAATCAAATCTCATTAGGTGTAACACTGTTAACTTATAGAATTAACTTATCTTTTATTTTGTATATATTTATCAAAATTATATTGGTGGTATCAAATTAATCATATGAAAATAGGATAGAAAATCACTATTTGATAATTAGTGCCTATCACTATAACGTGTTCATAAGTTTGAATATTTTATATTCTGAATTGGTTGCACCATATTTTTCCTATATTCTATATAATTCTTAGAAGGTGTAACCTAGTCTCTCTATAATTCTTAGAAGGTGTAACCTTGTCTCTCATTAAAAAAATAAGAGATACCTAACAAAATAAAAGAATAATATAGAATCATGTTATCATTAAAATACATATGAAAACAATTTCAGTTGCTTTGGACCACATATAAAGATAAAAGAAGATTAGTCTATCATTTAAAGGAAAAACAAAACAAAAATAATATAGAAATCATGATATCATTAAAATACATATGAAAACAATTTCAGTTAACTTGGATCACATGGAGAATGAAGATCCTCTGTCCGGAAGAGGATCACCTGTCCCAAATTGGTATCATCAATCTTATCTCAACCATTTTTATTTAGATACATGTATTTAATAAATTATTTTTATAAAATAAGATTAAATTGAAAAATTATTTTTCATTTGTTTGTAAATGCTTATTGGACTGGGACACATGGACAGGAAAAATAAGGCACAGAGACAATCCGGGTTCCTCTATCCTTGTTAACATTTCTAATAATGTTTTGGACCAATTAAAATATATTATTTTATTAAAAAAATTATAAAATATATAATAATATGTTTATTTTATTTAATGTTATTCTATTGTAGAGAGTTATTTTGAAAGAGAAAAGGTTGTTTTGAAAGAGAAATCCATGTTCACACCTGGAAGGTGAAAGATGGTTTCGATTATAAAATTGACTAATCGGTGGCTCCGTGACACAATGACCGCCACTTTTAGATCATGAGAAGATTTGAAACCTCACACATTTTAACAACAGTATAAAATCTATACACAACTAACAGTGTAAAGATTTATACAAATGTATTTTATCATTTACTGTTTATTTGAATTACTTTTTCTGAAAAGTCAACAGTAATAAAAATCAATGGTGATAATACAATGACAGTGTATAAAACTCATCCACTTGCCGGACATATATATTTTTCTCTTTTACCAAATGAAATAGTACCTATAATTTTTTGGGCAACCAGAATCTCTAAAAAAAGTAGTTTATTTAAAAAATTAACTAAGAAATACATTGATTGGTGAAATTTAAAATAATTAGTATTAATTTGTGATGCAAGCATATAGTAGTAGGACTTATAATAAGAGATTAATCTTCATATGGTATTACAAGCGTCAACGTACAAGATAATACTTTCAAATTTATAAAAGACATTGAAGTTAATTTATGATTTAACCAATAATTGTGTCTACGACATTATTGCATGTCGTAATTTTTTATTGGGGTTGATTTCGTATTTGAATATTATTTTTTAAGAGAGTGTAATATTTATCAATTGTTAATATAAACATTTATATATAGTTACTACATCATTTACTATTCATTTGCATCTTATTTTACTTTTAAGAATCAATAATAATTAAATATAAATTATAGATAATAAAGTAATAATATATAAAATTCATATACTATTGGTGCATGCATTTTTATTTTAAAGATCAAAATCACAAAGGTTTAAGTTCAACTAGTTAACATACATTCTAGAGTTATTTTTCATTATTTTTTGTGTTTATTTTTATTTATGCGACAATATCTCATTAATACGAGATATAAAATCAGACACCGTTTGAAATAAATAGTCCGATAACCTTAGTTATTTTTATATATTTATTTATCATACATACAAGTTTTTCATCACAAGATAAATAAATTTAGATAGAAAATAATAGTGTGTGTCAGGATGCATGTATCCCAAAAGTGGATGTTTATATCTTTCGGCACAAGTTGGGCTGATCAAGGATTTCAATAATGTGATGAATAATTTACGTGATTTAAATATTGTTTTATGTAAGTCATAACTTGTGCCATGTTACAAGATTTTATATTAAGTTAAACTGTCATCTAGTTAATTATATAATGAGAAAATTGTTTGTACATTTTCTCTAAACCTTTGTCAGTTTGTCTGATATGGTAGAGTTAGTAAAGAGTAAGGTTAGAAACATACTATATTTTACTTTAAATAGGCCGAACCTATATAGATATAGGATATAAGAGCTTAGGTCGGATTTGATCTGTTTAAAATAAATTTCAAAGTTTAAGTCTGACCCGTTTAAAAATCTAGTCTGACATGTTAGTCTATTTAAAAGCCTAATATATTGTATTATATTGAAATGGGTCATTGTGTCTATATTTGTTGTATATATTTTTATATTAAAATTATATATATATATATATTAACATTACATATATTAAAATTGTATAATTGTATAATATGAATATTATTATATAATATAACTAAATAGGTTGTCTATTAGGCTAAATATGCATTTTTATGGCCTAAAGTCCGGTCTGTTAAACTAAATAGGCTTTTCAAAAAGTCTGAGTCTGTATTGTTTACGAAAAAAGTCTGGTTTGACCTAACCTGTTGTAAGTTAGGTGATAGATCCCCGATAGACAGTCTGACCTCTTTCCACCCCTAATAAAGAGTACTCAAAACAAGGGAGAGCAGTTAAAGAGAAATTAAATTTCTTTTATTTGGTTGGGAATGGAGAAAGTTAAAAAAATACATGATCCTATAAAAAAATTATCTTCAAATATGAGAAGAAAATGAGAGATTCAAGAATAATTTTATGTAAATATCAATAATATCCTCCAAAATGATCTCCTACTTTCACCTATTTTTATTTAATTCATAATAATCATTGTTATATTATTAATGAGTAATCAATCAAAAGAGGAAAGAAAACTAATATTTTTCTTCTTTTTCTTTCATCTTTCTCTTGTAATAAATAGGAGAAAAATTTATTATACTTATCACCTCAATTATGCTCACTTTCTTATCTTAAACTAAAGAGATCAAAAAGTTTTTATTCCATTTATTATTCATGTATTGATATTTATTGACTCTTTAACAAAAATAATACACATAAGTAGTATATATAACAATATTATATTTTGTACATTAATATTACATAGATATTAAACTCTTATTTTTATCACCAAAAGATTTTTTTATTAATTACCAGAAGTATAAAAAGTTACAAGAGAAATATAAGAATGCAACAAGGATAAAGTCTAGTGGTAGGGAGCAAATAGACTATCATGTGGGTTTTCATCCCAATCTTAAAAAAGACATTGACATGTTTTTTATAACGCCCCGAAAATTTCTCATGGGTAATCTTTTTTGTAATGTAAAACTCTTCATTTACATTTGACTCATTTCCGGGACATCATATTAAGTAACCTAACTTGCGTAAAAGACAATGATCGTTACCTAATGATAACCTAAAGCCACTTAATATATCGTGGAATAATTCTTTAATGGAAATAACTGAAAATGTTTATACAAAAACAAAGCGGAATAAATCATTGTCCAAACTGAAAATATACACAATAGACTGATTTATTCAAAGCGTTAAAAGTACTCTACACAGATATCCGCCTCAAGAGCAACTAGAAATAAAAATGACTACTAGTGACTAGCCCTAGTGTTAGCGGGTGTACTAGGACGCTCGTTGGGGTCCTCCTCCGTCTCAGAATCAGAGGAGAGGTCCACCACCTCAATGGAGTCCTCTATATAGACTAACTCCACACAATCCTCATCTTCAGCTTCCATCTCCTCCTCTTCGGCCTCCATCTCCTCTTCTGGGTTATTGGAAGCACCCTACGACTTACTTCCCATTCCCGCATCTGCCTGAAGATCAGGCATCGTCCTCGAGCAGCTCTCCTCCCAGGTGGGGAATTGAACAGGTCATCCCAACTTCGTCTCCTAGTAGATGGTCCCGCAACAGTGGGTCCGTGAGGAATCACAGACTGGATGGATGGTGCAACAGGTGCAAATCTTCGAGCAAGTAAAGTGAAAGAAGCCTCCAAGTTCGCATGATGTGAAGGGAAGCACATCGTAGAGCCATCACAAAGCATCTCCAGCTCTAAGGCACAAGGGCATGTGTAGGTGTATCGGTGCCCGTCACTGCTCCATGTCCCCTCTTGGGACATCGAGAACCGGTAGCTCTAAATCCTCGCGGTATGGTCCATCTGAACGAGAATGCGAACCGAAGACAACAGAAAGAAAATAAAAGAGAGTAAGACATGTAATGAATATTATTCATTGACAGCATGGAATTACATGGAATATCATATCGAGACAAACACGCATAATGTGCACAATATAGATCACAGATATAATACATAATGATGAATGATGTTATAACTCGAATCAAGAGGATCAATATTCACACTCTCAATGGGTACATGTTATGTTTATTTCATCTATACTTACACCAATATCCTCCCAATAAACTATTCGAAAATAACCAAGAGTACAGGTCCCATTACAAGCAGATTTGAACGCACCAAAAAAAATTATTCCTCGCAAGGATATATGATCAATCGGTTCCGAAGAACTATCCATTTTATGACAGTGTCGTATCAAACACTTTGGGCATCCCTCTCATTGATCCTGATTGCAAAGAGGGGTTGTCAGAGATCGTCTAGTTTGCATTGTGAGAACTGTCCGATCCAACAGAATGCCTCATCCAGGAATACAAGGGACTCGTCTCACCTAGACTCTCCCTCAAGACTTTGCTGACAAATCACTACCATCGCCGTCCATCTCAATATCACGGGGCTCGTTCATCTCCCATAAATTTCCTCTCCACTACTTCATTATTCGTAATGAGCATACAAACTAACCGATGTTAGCCAATTAAATCTTTTAATCATTCTTTTAAAATGATCGACCCATCCTAAGACATATCCCAAAGGAATGCTTCTTGTGGGACCTAATCTTACGTTATCACGTAATAGAGGAATAACATCCTTACCACTACGAATCATCGTTGAATTATCCTAGACGGCCACATAGCCAAGCCTCTTATGATCAGATGACCTCGCTATGTGATATCATGTAATCCTTTTTAGGCATCGCCTTGCTCACGACATCATCGTCGGAATCCTTGCCTACATAGGGCACAAAAACAAAAGTAACTATATAAGTTTGTTGGTTTGGGCATCGGGCTCTTCGTTCAAGCCATGATCTCTCCCAATTATTAAATGTATTCTCACCCAAGCTAGGGTTATTGTCTAAGCAATCAACCAATCAAAAGCAATAAACAACATTGCATGTCTCTCGCTCAAGCGATGATCTCATCAAAACAAACTCAATTTCCTGCATGGCTCTCGCTCAAGCGAAAAATCCACCAAAAACTGGTCAAAATCACCCCTGGGTCTCGCCCAGGCGAGATACTATCGCTCGGGCTACTAGAATTGCCTAGAGTAGGCGAAACGCATGTCTGGCTCTCGCCCAGGCGAGAGCCACTCGCTCAAGCGAGGTTGGCTCACCCAAGCGACAATTGGGGACCAGATCTACTGTTTCTTCCTCACCCGAGTGAGGGAGCCTCGCCTAGGCGAGGGGGTCCAGTAACCTAGACTACTTTCTCGCCTTTTTGGGCCACTGGATCGAAAATTTCCATTGTTTTCGATCTCTACGCGTTTTAGTTTCTCGAGTAGTGTTCCTTCATGGATAACTACCACAATACTTGATATTTTAAACTATCCTAGGGCATACAGCTTAAGAAATCATCAGTACTTAATCCAGGCACACAATCATTTGGTTAATTACGGGTTTCTAAATAAAAACAAATATAACTCCCAACTTTTGAGGTAGTTGGGAGATCCTGATGTCATAGTCGGACACCACTATGTCACAACGTATTCTCCCTCACCTTGGGTTGTAGCTCAGTTGATCTCCTTTACATGAATGTATAGGTTGTCCGACTTCGAACGCCTCGACACTAAACACAAAAACCAAAACAACCCCATGAACAACAAGATTTCATAGTTTCAAAACAACAATTTCTTAATTCACGAAAACCCAATTTTCGAGTTCTAAAGTAAAACAAAAGTTAGGAAGATTATTAGAAAATTTCTACGGTTGAAAACGTTCTTAACGTGCGTATAAGCACCATACTAAAATTTCGTAAACAACTAACGATTAGATTTGAAGAGATTAAGAACGAAGAAATAAGAACTCACCTTGGAGTTCTTGAGAAAATCAGAATGAAGAAGAGTGAAATGAAATGAAATGTCAAGGATTTTCTAACTAGAGGGTCTCTTTTAAAAGGAAATGAATCAGATTTAGAGAGGGCAAATCAAAGGTTTTCAAGTAATAATGGTGTGATGGTAAATGAAGGGTTTAAGGGGTTTTGTGTAAAAGATGAGTATTTTTGCTTGCTTGACAAACAAGGTTCACTCGTGAAAGTGGAGTGACCTCTTGGCGAAACATTCGCGCTTAAATCATACTCGATTATTGTCGGCTAATACTTGGCTGGATATTAAAATTCTTCCGATTTCGGTTTACGGTTAGAATTTCGAACTTAGAATTCAAGTGAAAAATATTTAAAAATGCGTCATGGACAAACTTAATGTCTATCTTGACTCGAAATAATATTTCAAAGCCAATGACGCAATCGAAATTCGATTCTGAGCTACAAAACTCAAAAACACGTTATCGGGCCGAATTCAGGCGTATTTGAGCCCGACAGCAGTCCTAAAACTTTCAGTCACAGAAAATTACGAAAATTTATCACAAAATAGGAATTCACAAAACAAGACTAACACTCAATTATGGCTTAGCCTAAATCATTACCGATTAATTTCACTCTTCCCTTTAATCTATAACCAATATTTCATTTTCACCATTTCTTGAATGAAAGATGATCTCCTCATGAGAAAGCTAAATGAACCAAATTGTAAAAAGCCAAATAATATTCTGGAGATTCCGAAAGCACCATGTGAACGAGAAAATGACTACATAAATATTAAACTCTTATATAATATTATAATATAAAAAATTTCATTATAATTCTTTTCTTCTACATTAAAGTGTTAGAATTTTATACCATATCGTTACTCATTCATCTTTATCCATATGCATAATTCAGAATTATATCTCAAGAAAAGAATCACATTATTGTTAAAACAGCAAGAACTAATCAGGATTAGGGTTTGTGACTCAAAGGAGAAAAACTATTTTCATTTCTAGTGCATAAAAACCTATTGATGATTTTAATGTTTTTTGTATAACTAATAATATTTCTCACCCAGGTAAGCAACTAACTAACGATAGTGTTTTCAATGTACAATTACAAATCCACAATACTACAGTTGAGCCTAAATGCATATAAGAGTCCCATAATAAAATTGATTACAAATGAGCCAAACTAATAAATGACCCACAATACTTCACATTCAATTAATCCTAGTTAAATAAAATTAGTGACTATGCTAGTAAAAAATTAACCGGAATAAAGATTACGTTACATCAGTTAGGAGTTAGTCTGTAGTTTAAAAAACTCTGCTTATTCCCAATTATTTTATAAGGTGGATTTCTGAAAATGATTTGTTCCTTATACTTAGTTAAAAAATAATATTACAGTAGTCCATGGTACAATTAAATCGAAAGTTAAAACAATGTTTGAGTGTAATTGTTTTTGTTTTTTGGTATAGTTAGATATTGTCAGCATGGATTAATTAACAACATAATATCTACTAAGAAAAAGGAGGGTGGTGTTTGATAAAATAAGGGTCAGTACTGATTCTATTGTAGTCGTTGGAAGGAAAAGAACAGATTGTATATTTTTTATGAAAAAACTTGTTGCAAAAATAAAAAAATAAAAGCGAGTATTTTTTTTTTGTTAAATTAAATCATAGATAAAGCTTTAATTATATGTATCAGTAAGACAGTAATATATTGTTAATGGTATTTGTTGTTTACATGTTCCCTTTATGTTAATTTCTTTTCATGTTTCTTTACCAATGAAACATCATCATAATCTTGTATAATAGCAACTTTGAAAAACAAAAGCAAACATCATGATCACGATTTGGGATAGATAAATGATCATGTGAGGAGTTCAATCATTATTTTATGGATGAAATTTTTTATTGGTAGTAGCAAATTCACTTCAATAATTTCTATGTTTAAAAAAGGGTTAATTTTTTGTTGTCAGCTTAAGACACCCTTGATAGGATAGGATAAAGAGAATAATAGATTATGATTGAGATAAACTCTTATCATGTCCAATATTTAATGTATAACAAAAAAGAATTGCATTAATAAGGTGGTAGATTGGTGATAGTATGGTAGTGTTTGTGGAAACATGTTCAAGTTTGTGGTAGTAAGAGGAAAATAATTTCACTATCACATTATGTTCACTTCTACCTTAGCTCCAGTCACAAATTTTAAATACACTAAGTGGTTATGATGATAGAATGAATAAGCCAACAAATAATACTTTAGACTTGTTCTTGGAGTTTTGATTGTTAACCAAACCTCTTCTAACTCTTTGTTAGTGTATGTTGGTTAATCAAGTCTTTCTAGACTTATTGTCTAAGATCACTAAGATCAACATAAGCATTTGAAGGCTCTACACTAGTATTCTTTGGTACCTAGCATCTCCAAGATCAACATAAGCGTTCTTTGTTGATCAAGTCTCTCTAGACTCATTAAAAAGTATTGTTTGCTCTTGCCTCTATGCTTAGAAATTTGTAAAAGAGTTGGAGTTACAAGCAAATATACTTAAATGATAATCTTTTTCTATCACTCAATAAGTGGATATAAATGTAAACTCGAAAACATGGCTAAACTCCTTCAAATGAATGAAGATTAAATGTAGAAGGAATGAAAAGTTAATTCTATGTTCCATTCATAACATTCAATAACTCTTAAGTGAACTCTTCAATGGTCTTCACTATTTAAAGCCTTCAACATTTAAGATTCCTTCGAGATATCTTTCAATTTTGGCTTTTTGATTCAGCTTTGTTTAGTACAATATGGTTGTTGGCAAATCTCAAATGTGATTCCTCGATGTTGCATCTCTATGAAGTAACCCAAATCATATGTACAAGCTTACTTTCTACATATGGCAGAGCTTATTTTTTATTTTGGATATTGTACATTGTCACACCCCGATTTTCGGCTGCACGACTTTGTTTAGAGTCGCCACTACATTTTATAATTAAAAATGTAGAAAAATCTTTTAAGCTCAATTACCTTAGGCTTTTGGATTTTTGATATTCAGGTTCGGGAGTCGGTTACAAGGTAGGGAAGGTATTAGCTTCCTACCCGCCCGCCTTAAGCGGTACCCTTCATTAAAATATATGACTTTATTATTATTATTATTAAATTTTATGATTAATTAGTTAATTATTATGAAAAGAATTATTTATTTTTATTATTGTGTCTAACAATATTATATTTGGCCATACGTCCCCTTTTTAAGAGGATCAAGGATTACGTAGTTCTTTAAGTAGAAAATGGTTTATTGGTTGAATTTATTTTAATTAAAGAAAATATATTTTTTAGTCAAAAATATATATTTTGCGAGTTTTGTTTGTTATAAAAAAGGTTTTTTTATTTAAAAAATGGAACTAAATTGATTTTGAGATTTAATCGATTGAAAAGAAGCGGCATAGCGTAACCTTTCGAAGATGATCTGAGAAGAAAGAGGCCTCCAGGACGACCTTCTTTCCATCTTTGATTAAATCTCAAAATTAATTTATTTTTTTTGAAAAGCTTATTTGTCATGTTTTATTTATAAAAAAAAGTTAAAAACAATTTATTAGTATATCCAAGTTATTTCTAGAAAATGATTTTTATTGCATGAGACCAAGAGATTTCTAACGAAGAATTTCGAAATGAAAGATCTTGGGGAAGCTTCTTTTGTATTAGGTATTCGGATATTGAGAGATTGCTCTCAAGGTATCCTAAGGTTATCACAATAAAGCTATATAGATAAAGTCCTAGACAAATTTGGCATGAAAGACAGTAAACCAGAGGATACCCCTATAGCTAAGGGAGACAAGTTTAGTCTCGGACAGTGCCCCAACAATGACCGTAAAAGATACGAGATGCAAAAGATTCCTTATGCATCTGTAGTAGGAAGTCTAATGTATGCTCAAGTTTGCACACATCCCGACATAGCATTTGTTGTGGGAGTTTTGAGCAGATACTTGAGTCATCCTAGAATGCATCATTGGAAGGCAGTCAAACGTGTTATGCGTTACTTGAAGAGAACAAATGAGTACATGCTCACTTATCGGAGGTCTGAGAATTTAGAGATCATTGGGTACTCTGACTCCGATTTTGCTGGATGTCTAGAAAGTAGATACTCCATCACTAGATATGTGTTTGTATTGGCTGGAGGTGCTATCTCTTGGAAGTCTGCGAAACAGACGCTTATAGCTCCTTCAACAGTGGTTGTAGAGTTCATGGCTTGTTTTGAAACATCAGACCATGGCATATGGTTGCGGAATTTTGTCACTGGCTTACGTGTGGT
>NC_032020.1:2210607-2211045 GCF_001865875.1 Lupinus angustifolius | reverse complement strand
ACATGTTTGAGATCACATTGCATGAAATTTCCATGTCACTCATCCATATTTGATCTATGTCATTGAGTATATTAATATGGTGATCATCGTGGTCGAGTCACACTTAAATTTGATGAAAGTTGTGGTGGTTCCATAGTTAATATATGAGATGGACCAGATTGCATTAAGGAGAAGTCTAAATGTAAATAGCATACAGATGCGCGCCTAAAGAACCTATGATATAATTGTATCATGAAGATATGAAATCCAAGTGGGAGATTGTTAGAAATTATAATTTTCTAATTAAGGTGAGCATCATATATTTGATACAATGATATCAGCTACTTATTTTCGGGGTTACATTATAAGTGATCTAATTACTAACACCCCTTAGATTTCTAAAATATGAGAACGGATATGGGATTAATGGGTGGATACCCATCAGGTTAACCCATAGGG
>NC_032020.1:2069753-2210507 GCF_001865875.1 Lupinus angustifolius | reverse complement strand
CCATCATACCACAAAACCTCTTTCAGAAACGTAGATCAAAGGAGCACATCTAGGAACATGGATTCAGGTATGACACTGCACCCTTTGATTCATATATGTGCGTGAGAATCATGAAATTCAAGATCCTAGGATTGGTATTTCACCAATCATAAGGAATTTCCAACAAATTTACCTCAAATGAGTTCAAATTATTTTGTGAAGAAACAGGCATAAGTAGGCAACTCATAGCAATATTCACACCACAACAAAATGCTATATGGGCAGTTCCAAAAAGGTTTTGGCCTAAAAGCTATATGGGCAGTGCATGTGTTAAACAAGAGCCCAACTTCTATGATAAAAGAAAAGACACCAGAGAAGATGTGGAGTGGAGTGCGACCAAGTGTAGACTACTTCAAAGTGTTTGGTTATTTGGCTCATGTACATGTTCCAGACCAGAGAAGGAAAAAATTGGATGACAAAAGTGTTACTTGTATATTAATTGGAGTAAGTAATGAGTCGAAAGCATATCGACTATTTAATCTAATTAGGCAAACAGTGGTGACAAGTCATGATGTTGTATTTGAGGAAGAAAGAGGTTGGGTATGGGAGAAAGCAATCGGAGAGACAAGTGATGAGCAGCTGATTTGGGAAGGATGTGATAAAGACTATGTTGCAACAGATCTAGAGCAAGAAACACCAAGAGATACTGATGAAGAACAAGAAAGAAACACTAGGATTCGAAAACCACCCTCTTATTTAGAGGACTGTGCAATTGGGGATGGACTCTCAGAGGAAGAAGAAACAAGCAATTTGGTCATGTTTGCTAGTCATGAGGATCCAACCACATTCGAAGAGGCCGAGGGAGATGAAAAGTGGAGGAAAGCAATGGAATCTGAATTGGAAGCAATAGAAAGAAATAAAACATGGTGTCTTACATATTTACCTACAGGGGCAAAGAAAATTAGGGTCAAGTGGGTATACAAGACTAACTTAAATGAAAAAGGTGAAGTAGACAAGCACAAAGCCCGAATTGTAGCCAAAGGTTATGGACAACAACAAGGAGTGGACTACAATGAAGTATTCGCACCAGTGGCAAGATGGGATACAATACGCATGCTTCTAGCCTTGGCTGCACAGAAAGGATGGTGGGTTTACCAACTAGATGTAAAAAGCACATTTTTACATGGTGAACTATGTGAAAATGTCTATGTTGAGTAGCCACAAGGATACATTCGAAAGGGAGAGGAGAATAAAGTATATAAACTCAGCAAGGCTTTATACGGATTAAAGTAGGCGCCACACGCATGGTATAGCAGAACTGAGGCATACTTCTCTAAGGAAGGATTTTTGAAGTGTGAGTATGAGCATACATTATTTGTCAAAACAGGTCAAGGTAACAAAATTCTCATTGTCTCTTTATATGTAGACGATTTAATATTTACTGGGAACAATAATATTATGCTTGAAAAATTCAAGTCGTCCATGAAAGAGGAGTTCAACATGACCGACTTGGGAAGAATGAAGTACTTTCTTGGTGTTGAAGTCATGCAAAGAGTTGAAGGGATTTTTATTAATCAAAAGAAGTATGTCGGGGAACTTTTGAAGAGGTTTAATCTGCACAGTGGCAATGCAGTAAAAAAAATCCAATTGTGCTAGGAACAAAACTTTCAAAGGAAGGTGAAGGAGCTAGTGTGGATGCCACATTGTACAAACAACTGATTGGAAGTGTTGGGTATATTCAAGTGTGAAGTCCCACATTGGATATGCGGGAAGGAATGCAATAGTTTATAAGAAGGAAAGGCCCATGAAACTAATGCCTTAAGGTTTTGGTTCAAGACGTGGTGTCTCACTTGTGACTCTTCACTCTTCCCATATCCATGTAACAATGGAACTCACCGGTGGTTGGAGGCTCCCCGGTCGCAGTCTGGTCCAACAGGAAGTCTAATGTATATCACAGTGACAAGGCCAGATTTAATGTATGTCGTGTGTCTACTTAGCAGGTATATGACAAATCCTACTGAGAAGCATATGTAGGCTGCAAAAAGAGTGCTACGTTATCTAAAGGGTACCATGTCATTTGGTTTGTTCTATAAGGAAGGGAATGGTTGAAGAGTTGACTGCCTACACAGACAACGATTACGCAGGTGATGTGGATGATAGAAGGAGCACAAGTGGGTATGTATTTCTTTTGAATGGTGGAGTTGTATCATGGGCATCCAAGAAACAACATGTTGTGACATTATCAACAACAAAAGCTGAATTCATTGAAGCAACCTCATGTGCATGTCAGTGTGTCTGGATGAGAAGAATCTTGGAGAAATTCGGGTTGGAACAACCAATATGCACTACAATTATGTGTGATAACAATTCTGCAATCAAATTGTCAAAGAATCATGTGCTTCATGGCCGAAGTAAACACATTGACATTAGGTTTCATTTTCTGAGGGATCTTACGAAGGAAGGAGTTGTCAAGCTTGTTCATTGTGGCACAAAAGACCAAATTGCAGACATCATGACCAAGCTTTTACGGCTAGAAGTTTTTACAAAGCTGCGTGATAAGCTAGGAGTGTGTGAAATGTTAAACTAATTGCTACTGCATTCAGTTTAGGAGAGGTATTATTGGGTCTGATTACGTCTTTAAGTTACAAGTAATCTCCTAGTTTTTAGGAGTCTATTAGTTGTTCTATTTTTATGGTTTATTTTTATCTTCCATAACTATTTGTTAGTATCTTGTATAGAAGACCCAATCTTCTTCTTATGGCTATTTAACTAAGCCAATTCTGCATAATAAAGTATTGAATTACTTTCACTTCTGTTTGTGTGTTAATATCATATTTGAGCTTAATATTATGCACTAAGTAGGGAGTTCAGCAACTAACTTAAGATTTAGTAAACTCTTAATATGTAGCTTTTTCCTCAAACCGTATATTAGTTCACTTTATACATTTTATTCACTTATCACTAGCCACGGGTACTATCCACAAAATTCAACCATGTTCAAGCCTTAAACATCCACATTATAGTGGGGGCTAGTTTTTCGAAGGAAGTATTTTCCTTATGCCAGAATTTGAAAGCTATATAACAACGTCTTTTTCTCAAGCCCAATGGGATCCAATAATTCAATCTAAGGTATGAATTATGTTCCGAAAGTATTTAGGCCTAACCTAAACCAGCCCAGAAATTAGTGAGCTAGTTCTGCTGGATCAGTCCATTGGTCCGAATTTTATTTCTTCTTTTTATATTCCTATTACTTGCTTTATCATGAACTATACTATAACAATTTACTGTTTCATGGGATTATTCAATGAGGAAAAAATGTATGGAGCAAAATTGTATAAACTTTATACACTATCATTGTATCATTCACTATTTATATTTAATCAATATTGACTTTTCAAAAAAAGTAATACAAATAAATAATAGTAAATGATATATTTATACTAAGATTTCATCATTTACTAAGTTTTATTTAGGAGGTCTTCACTTCACTAATATGATTTGAAGTCACAATCTCATCCGATATAAGGCAAATTGACACCAACCAAACCAACTTTTGTTAAATTTTATTAGTATTATGATTTTTATTTTGTGCAAACTTTATGAAACTATACATCAAAAATAATCATGTGGAAATTTTTAGAAGTGCTCATCATGGTCAATCATTTTTAATAATATTGAAATATAATCTCTTTTTAGTTAAAATGCCATACTTAAATCCTTAATATTAAAAAAATATCTTATAACTTTTGAGGTTATATTTAAAGGGGATTGTTCTTTTATACTACAAATGTAGTAGGTCGGGTCGGGGACCAGACAATGTGTCTTCTCGGAGGAGTCTAGAGACTAGTGTTGATAGGTCAGACAAGGAGTCTTATTCAAGATCTTTGACTTGAGTTTGGACTCGCCAGTAGAGGTACCTAAAAAGATTCTCCGACGATCAAGTCAGTTAGACATTGATGAGAGATAATAGAGCTAAGGTTAGAGAGCAATATCAATAAGAGAGAATGAATGAATACTTCCTTGTGGGAGGATTCCCCTATTTATAGTGGAAGGATGGACAATACATTTATTGGCTGGTACTATCGACGTGGCCGACCATCTAGGCCTGTCGAGGACTACTTTAACTATGTCAGAAGAATTTAGTAGGCTCGTACTCTATACGGTGTTGACTTGTAACTTGTAGTAGGTCTGGAAACTGTATGGCAGGTTTGTCCTTGTCGTGTTGGCAGGAAATTAGGTAGGATTTACAGGCGACATAACAATATGTTGTTAGTAGCTTATCGAATGGGATGTTGGGGAAGTTGTTCCCGAACTGGCCTCACGCGTTTAGCCCATGGTATGATACTTGGATAATGTCAGCCCAGTCAATGAGGAATACTCAATTGATCAGGATGGAATAGGGACATATATTACTTGTTTCTAACTTCGATAGTTAAGTTTAACAACATTTTGTAAGTGGACAAATTCGAGCAGTGTTATAAAATTCAGCTCGAACTGGCCGGTCCGACTGTTTCAACCCTGAAACGGACATCTGATAAATCTGAGTCAACCGGTTTCGTATCAAAAATGGGTTGACTCGATTCGATTCTATCGATTTAAGCATAAAATTGGTGACTCATATAGTCGGACCAACTGAGTCAATCAAAAAATATGTTTTAGAAAATAACCAAAATGATATCGTTTTGAGATGAATTTTTTTCTTTATTTAACTAAAATTTAAACTTATATGCACTTATGTTGCAATTAAAGCATAATACACATGTTGTTTGGCAACATTTTCAACTTATTTATAAAATTTTATAGTAGTGAAATATTCTGTGTTGATATTTAATTAGGTATGATAATATTTTTAAATTTGAAATATAGAGTTATTAAATAATATTAACTAATATTATGATTGTTTAGAATTTTAATGTAAAATGAGTGAATCAGTCCAACCATTTTCTCAATAGTCCAACTAGTAACTCATTGACTTAGCACCCTAACCAAGTCATTAACTAGTCTGAATTTAATAACACTGAATTGAAGTGTTATAAATATCATACTTTACTTAGTTCAATTGTAAATGTTAGAATTATAGTAGTTTTAGTTTTCAAGTGAAAAATGTTATTGTGAATCCTTGACCTATAACAAATCATTAAATTTGGGAAGCAAATATTTTAAAATCACTTATTCTTAATCATGTACATTAAAGTCTAGTCTCATGTGAGAATGCAAATCATGTCTCCAAAATTTGTATATCATTCCTTGTCTCACTTACTTAAATTTGAACACGTGAATATTAATAAATTACTTTTATAAAATTAAATTAAAATTAAATATTATTTTTTATTTAATGACAAACTCTCATTAATCTAAAACTGAAAAACATGAAAATTAAGGGCCTAAGTCCCAGAATTTTTAGGGCCTCGCCCTAAATATAAAATTACTTCAATTGAGTGCTCCTATTTATATCTGAGATTGCACTGTTTCACTTATAATTTGTTATAATATTATTTCTTTGATGCTCTTTAAGTGGTGACTCACATCGCGTCTCCTCGCTCTAAAAAGATAGGCTCTGGCCACTTTTTCTTACCAATTTTGTTATTAGATCTATTTTTGAGATGGTTTCATGTAAACATTATAATGGCTTTGTACATTTTATATTTGAACGTAATGTCTATATATTATTAATATAATTTTATTATAAATTACTATATTATTTATTATTTATTTGAATTTGTTTTTAATAGTTAAATATAATTAAATATAAATAATAAATTATGAATTAACAGTATATAAAACTCATTAAACTAATGTAACATGAAGTTTCTTGTTTGTTGACTATATTGTTGTGGACTCATAAATACTAAAAGAGTACTTTTTGGGAATTCCCTATTTTAGGAAGAAAATTTGGCAAAATTTAAAATTTATAGTTTGACATTTTTATTTCTTTTATTTCACCCCACATTGACCTATTTATTTCTTTGTTGTTTGGAAAAATTCCTATCTTAGGAGAAATATTGTCAAAATTTTCTTGCAATTTTAAATTTATAGACCTTTTTATTCCGCTAAAATTTCACATAATTAATTGTTTTATAATTTGAGACCCTTGATTTTATTTCCCACAAAATGTTAGCACCAACCAAATAGAAGGCAAATTGCATCTTGCTTTAAATAATATATGAACTCATTATCTTATAATGTATATAACTTGTGAAGTTCTATTACACTAATTTTAATGACTAAAACATAAAGAATAAAATGAAATTAGTCCCACGCTAAAAAAATACAATTAAAAGCTTCAACCAGAATATAAAGTTTATCTTAAAAGTTGATATGTTTAATATTAAAAGTTATACTTTTAAATTTGTTAAGATGCACTTTACATTTTAGATTGCTTGAAATATTGTCGTAAGAGTAGGTTAACAAAACCCTAATAACATTCGTTTGATCATTTTTATTATCGGAACAAAGTAACAATCTAAAATCTTGCTTAGGAATATCCATGTGTGATTTAAGAATAAACTTGTTTGTAAATTTAAAATAAATTATAAAATAATTTAAACTAAATAAAAACGAATATAATTTTTTAACAAATAAACACACTTTAAAGAAATTATTTGAAACCATTTGTTATAATATCCTAATGATAAATTATTGAAGTTTATTTTTAATCAATTATTATTAGAGGTCGTCGATGTTGAGCCTTGGCAACATCACGGCCACAATTGTACACGTCTCTCATTAATGTAAAGAAAACGTTAAGGCCAAAAAATTATAAATAAAATCTAGATCTTCATTCAATTTCTTCAAAACTTAATTTGACACCTGTCTCCAAAATTCTTCAAGGGAAATATTATCACGTCACATTTTACTACTAATATGTATGTATTAATAGTATAAATATTTTTTTTGCACTTTCACATTGACTATTCATATTGTTTATATATTAATTATTATTATCTTTTATATAAAATAATACAAATTAAATGAACAATGAATAACATACCAAATATATAAATATTTAATCTAATAATATATAAATATTAATCTCTCATATACCTTTTTAATTAGTAATCAATCTTTTAGAGGTTGATGAAGGGATTCCTCTTTTAATAATGTGCATCATCAATTTATATTATTAAATAGGATGATGAATTGAGATTCATGCTTATGAAACTCTAAAGAACATGATATAATTCACCTCAATTTACTTGCATAATATATAAACTCTCTTAAAAAAAATATCTTAGTTCAAAGTTCAAAAAAAATCTGAGTCGAAACGTCAAACCGGAAGAGGTACTGTATTAGGTTTAACTAGTTTAAACAATTAAACCGTCCGATCTGATCGACTGATTTTATACATAATTAATAATTTTTTCTACAAATATATAATTATGTATAAATCTAGAGTTTTATATCATTAATAATTATGTATAATTATATTAAAATAACATATATTCAATTTTTGGACTAGAGTAAAATAAAATATTTGAGTAGTGTTCGGTTTTTTTATTTTTTAATTCAACTATCTGGTTTTCTTCCCGAGTCAATGCGATTGAACCGGGTTTAACACGGTATGACCGAAATTTTCGTGGTTCAAAGCGGTTCAATCCTCATTTGGTTAAGACAATAAACCAAAATTGTTTTCAAATCCGGTCAGCGGTCAGACCTTCTAGTCTGGTCTGATTCTCATAACACTCTAAAAAATTGAAAATATGTTGTAACTTAAAGTTAATTCTATTTTTATAATTTTTTAATGACAATAAAAAAGATAGCAAAACCAAAGCACCATACTATACAGTTTATTCTAATTTTAAAAATACTCCAATATCTGATGCTTCAACTTTATTTTCTTTCACTTATCTCTCAATCTCACACCTTTTTTAATTTGAAGAGTTGTAAGTCATTACGATCATTAAATTTTTGTTATTAGTAAAAGTATTGTTAACACGTTTAGTGCACAAGTTAACGAATATAAAAGGAATACATTAATATTAGAAAGATAAGTTCAAGAGATTTTCTGAATACGTAGACTCTTTCAGTCCCATTTTTTGAAGTTTTGTGTAGGTTAATTTAGGATAGTAAAATATATTAACTATTTTTTTCTTTTGTCATCTTTATATTAAATGAAAACGTAGCTACTCGTGAACATGAGACATGTGGTGTGGATTAAGATAAGCGTTGAGAATGAATATATGCATTATTTTTGTTTACTTTTTATAAAATATTTCATTATTAAAAAACTTTTACAAGCAAGTATAAAATGAATACAAGAATTAATTGACTTCAAAATATTAACTTATAATAAGGTCAAATCCTCACAAATATTATAAATGAAAGCAATAAAAAGATAAGCGACACATAAAATAACAGAAGCATTTTATTATGGTTTACTCTTAATAGCAATATTCGGTCTCTATTCTTCTTAGAAGAAATTTCAATTTATCAAATAGTATAAGTATTCAACTTCTATCAAAGTAAATATTATTTCACTACCAAACCTTTAAGTTTCTAAAATTTTAAATTATTCTTTCACTACCAAAGATCTTTACGCTCTAAGCTTCGAAATGAGATTTGTTGGTTGATCTTTTACCACTTGTTCTTTTATGTTGGTCGGGTGTGGTTGATATCGAATGCCCAGTTGAGTAGAAGTGACTAGGAGTCTTGATTATAGTGCTGTCTGGACCAGCTGAGGGAGGTACTTGAAAAGGTTCTCTGACAATCAAGTTAGTATGTGGTTTTTAGAGAGAGAATGTGAGTAAATAAGAGAGAAGTTAGAGCATTAATGAATGTAAGCAATAAATGAAGGAAAGAATATTAATTCTACTTCTAGCGTGGGAGTCTCCTATTTATAGAGTTTGGAGCGGCTGACGTGGCGTCTGACCATTAGTTAGTACTTGGTGGGTACAACGAGAGTATGTCCGAGCGTCCTTAACTGCTCTGCACGTCTACAATTGTTGATCTGTCGGGGGCATGTGAAATTTGCAAGCGGCATAGCAAGTGGAATCTCAGCTCGCATTAATGGCGAGCCAGTGGCGCATTAATGGCAGGTCAGGGGTGCATTAATGATGAGTCAGAGACATTAATGGTGAGTCAGATGCATTTATGGCACTTGCAGTGCGTTTGGCCCGCCCCTGGCGGGTGAACGAAGGATGCTCAATTTGGGATATGTGCCCAGGACGATCTTAGAAAAACTCAGATTTATCCGGGGTGGAACAGTTGTTCCCAGTCTATCAGGGCGACCGAAAGTGGGGTGGGCTGGTAGACTCGGGACATTCCGATTTAGTGGGCTCGGATAGCTTCTAGGTGTAGGGGTAGGTCATGATGGCTATCTGTCCTTGCTTGACATGTGAAAGGTTAGCAACGTTTCACCTAGAGGCCTCTAGTGTCCAACTGACGTGTCTGTTCATTTCAGATTTCCTGCTTTGGCTTTCGAGTCACCGTTGGATCATTCTCAAGTGATTTTGTACAGTTGGATGTGTCCCTGGGGTTGAGCTTTGGGGAGGTTTGGGTCCAGGCCCTCTCCTATAAATAGGGGATCTTCCTCCTCATATTTCATTATCATCTTTTTGTGAAATCTTCTTGCCGAGCTTGCATCATCTCTTGAACCCGGACAAGTGAATTTTATTTTCATCCAGAACTTTCATCTCAATACTCGGTAAATTCTCTTCCTTGTTTATTTACCGATGAGGTTGATGTTTTGTCATTAAGAATAGTCACACACATGTATTATTAATAAAATATTTTTATACTAATTGTTATAAAATATTATATAAATAATTAAAAGTGAATATCCATAAATACATACTAGCCATTTATATCTATAAATAGGTGTAACTATATAGACGAGTAAACAATATCCAAACTGGTCTTACCCCATCCTATCCACACGCCATCTTTTAAAACATTTTTTCTCAAATAAAAATAAAAATGAAACAATAACATCAATGACAATAACATGTCTAGAAGATCTTTCCATTCCCGCAAGATCTAGGCTTCAATTTTGATTCGTGTCAAATTCTGAAATCTGAAAAAATATGGATGGAGATCTATGTATCTATTCATGTCTCATTTGGTATATCAAACTAATGAGAAAATTTCATTTATTTAAAAACAAAAGTTATAAAAATAGAAATTAATATTTTAATATTATTTTATGAATTTTGATTCGTTCGAAACATGAGGACAGAAAAATTATGAGATTGGTGATCCTCGTCCAAAAAATCTTTCAGACACTAAATTCAATATTTTTTTTGGGTGTGCCAAAGATATCTCTCCACCTATGTATAAGAAACTAATCACAATTTAGTATATATGATTTTCCTCTCAATAAATATCGCTCATAAGATTAAGTCCTTCCTTTGTTGTAACGATCTTACACCACTAAATTAATATATGCTATACTTAATTCAACGTATATATTATTTATTTTTCAATTGGTCATATTTCCAATTATCCCAAAAAATTTATAATCGGTCCAAGGAAACCAATCAAACCAGCCATGGCTACAGGGGTAGCAGCTATGATATCTTCTTCCAGCGCGTGTTCTTCTTCTTCATGGAATCGTGGTTCCATTCCAATTTCAAAGCCCAACCCTTCATTCAAAACCAAAACCAGAAGAACCACCTTCACATGGCTGAATCCAAAACCACGTGCTGCTTTGGTGGAAGCAAAACCACCGCCACCACCACCAACTACTACTACCTCTGCACCCAGAAATGGGTCTGTCAAGGTTCTTGCACTTCCAGGGGATCGTGCTGATGACCTTAAAGCTGAGACCAAAGCCATGGCTCGTGCTGTTAATGCTACTGTCTATAGCCCTCAACTTGTTGCATCCAAATATGGGTCTCAACCCTTCAAGGTCCTTCTTTTTCTTCCAAAGTTTGAGTCTTTTTGTTTATATTTTTGTGGGTATGGTTGTTTTTTGTGAATTGATTTGACCCCTTTTTTGGATTTTGATTATTAGTTGGTGGGAAGGACCCTTCAGATTGTGAGTGAGTTTGCTTCATTTGGGTTGAAGCTATTCTTGGACCAGAGGAATGGAGTGCTTTATCAGAATAGAAGAATCCGTGCAGTTGAGCTTAGGAACATATTCACTCGGTTAGGACCAACTTTTGTGAAATTGGGTCAGGGATTGTCCACCAGGCCTGATATCTGTCCACCAGAATTTCTGGAGGAGCTATCTGAACTACAGGTATTGGATTCTTCCATTGAACTCTTTTTTTATATAATTGCAATGTTCTGGAAATAGCCTCTCCGCTTGCGGGGTAAGACTGCATACGTTTAACATCCTCAGACTCTGGAAATCGCTATTTTCTTAATT
Source organism: Lupinus angustifolius (assembly GCF_001865875.1). NCBI lineage: Eukaryota > Viridiplantae > Streptophyta > Magnoliopsida > Fabales > Fabaceae > Lupinus > Lupinus angustifolius. The sequence goes on along the minus strand of NC_032020.1, from coordinate 2,199,220 downwards.
ATTTAATTGCATTAGAACTTAAGGTTATTCTGTCATGTAAGGCATGTTCCAGGGAGTATGAAGATGTATATGAAGGAAATGAATACTTAGGTTGTCTTGGTCATTTCTGTGTTTTACCAGGATGGTTTGCCAACATTTCCGGATGAGGAGGCCTTTGCATGCATTGAGAAGGAATTAGGACAATCTCTTGACTCTATTTATTCTTCTATAACTCCATCGGCCGTAGCAGCAGCTAGTTTGGGTCAAGTTTATAAAGCTCAGTTGAAGTACTCTGGGAAACTTGTGGCTGTCAAGGTGCAACGCCCCGGAATTGAAGAAGCTATAGGATTGGACTTTTACTTGGTTAGAGGTCTAGGGTTTCTCATAAATAAATATGTGGACACAATCACCACTGATGTTATTGCACTTATTGATGAATTTGCGCGTAGGGTTTTTCAAGAGCTCAACTATGTGCAGGTTAGTTCTTCTGTAAATGCCAAAATTTGTATTTGAGTTGTAGCCAAGCATGCATCTATTACTAGTTTAAGCATCTTGATTTTTCTTTTAAGAAAAAAAAAATGTGCGACGATTCGACCCTGTGCCTAATGTGCCAGTCAAAAGGATAGCATCTAGTGATTGTATCCTTCTTCATTAATAATCGAATCTTCCCCAGGGAAACGTGTGCCTTATATGTTAACAGATAAATCTACGTATTTGTAAGTTGTATAAGATTTATTTTTTAGATTGAATTTTAATTTTGACAGGTTCATGCAGGAGGGACAAAATGCTAGGAGGTTCAAAAAATTGTATGCTGACAAGGAAGATATCTTTGTCCCTGATATTTTTTGGGAGTATACAAGTGGTAAAGTACTAACGATGGAGTGGGTTGAGGGAGTCAAACTTAACGAGCAAGAAGCAATTGAGAAACAAGGATTAAAAGTCTTGGACCTGGTGAACACTGGCATACAGTGCAGCCTAAGACAGTTACTTGAGTACGGATATTTCCATGCAGATCCTCATCCTGGGAATCTTTTGGCAACACCTGAGGGAAAACTTGCTTTTCTTGATTTTGGGATGATGAGTGAAACTCCAGAAGAAGCAAGGTTTGCCATAATCGGCCATGTTGTTCACTTGGTTAACCGGGACTATGAGGCTATGGCTCGTGACTACTATGCTCTTGATTTCTTGTCTACTGATGTTGATGTAACTCCAATTGTACCCGCACTTCGTAATTTCTTTGATGATGCACTTAATTATACTGTGAGCGAGCTTAACTTCAAGACACTGGTAGATGGTTTGGGAAATGTTTTGTATCAATATCCATTTAATGGTGAGATAATGCTATATGCTTTTCAATGACTTGTCATCAACCTGTTACTGATAGAAATTAAACAATTTATTATTTTTTCCATAACTTCCATTTTCAATATTACACATGTACTTGTGTACTATACTTAACTTTACTGTTTATTCCTAACTTTCCTGCAAAATCTAATCGGTTGGCTTTTGTTTTTCTGTTTCTCTCTCTCTCTGTCGTCAGTCCCTGCATACTATGCATTGATATTGAGGTCTCTCACTGTTTTAGAAGGCCTAGCACTCTACGCTGATCCCAATTTTAAGGTGCTTGCTGCTTCCTACCCATATTTTGCTAAAAGACTCTTAACAGACCCAAATCCATATCTAAGAGATGCTCTTATCGAGTTGCTTTTCAAGGATGGGAAGTTCAGGTTTGAAGTCTGCTGCTATCTTAAATCAAATCTTTATTGGTTGATTTCGGTTATGTCGAACAATTTATAGTAAGTGCACTTGAATATTCATTGATCTGGTCCAGTGCAGATGGAATAGACTTGAAAACCTGCTAGTTCAGGGGAGACAGGACCGGGATTTCTCTGCTGACGAGGCTTTACAACCTGTCCTCAAGGTATTATTGAGTCCAGATGGCGATGATCTGAGGAATCTAGTCATCAGAGAGGCCGTTCGTGTATCTGAAGCTTTTACTCTTAGCACAATTTCTCAAACATATCAGTATGTTCCTGAATTTTTGAGAACCCTTGTCTTCAATGGCAATGCAAATGGACCACTTGAGGTGCCAGAAACCGAAATGCAAAGCATGATAGAGGTTAGAGATCAAGTGCTTAGAGTATGGAGACTTCTGCAATCCTCCAATGATTTTGATCCTGCTATACTGCTACCAATACTACAGGTAAGATCTAGCATTTTCCCTAGTATTGTATTTCTGAAAAACTGTTTTTTTTTCTGCATGTTTGTCTTCTTTTATGTTGCTAATATGTGTTGTGTTACTTAAAAATTACTTCACATGTTGGAAGTATAAGAACATGTAGAATAAACTTGAATGAATGCTGTGAAAGTCCAAAATTGGCTTTTCTTGTTAATTTGATATTCTTTCATTAGAGAATTTTGTAAATATCATTCTATAATAAATTTATAGGCAGTAAGGTTATGGAGCATTATAGCTTCCCAGAGAGGGAAACTAAGATATGTTATAGGCCTAACTTCACCGTGAAGCTAACTCATTAGCATTACAATGAAATGAACCAATTAATCAACACAGTATTCGAAAAGTAAAGCGGAAAGCATTGTCTTAGTAAAAGGAGGGTGCCCAAAATGCTTGTGCTGCCGTCAGATGTTAGAAGCAGCAAACTTAGTACTTGAAATTAGGAACTTCGTACTTGGACCAACCATCTTCATGCATTCGGTGATACGGAAGATATAGTACAACCCTTCTTGTTCCCTAGAAACTCCAACCTTCTTGCTTATGGCAAGGTCCTGAAAGACACAACGCCAATGAAAAGAAGGTTATGACAAAATTGAAATCCTTGGCACATTTATAAATTATAAATGGAAATAAGATTAGTAGAAACTAGAAAGGTGAACAACATAAGGTACATTTTTTAAGAATAGGGATGGTTACGACTGAAAACTTGTCTACATATGCTGGATGTTATTCATAGGGGCTGACAATGAACCGAACCAACTCGATATTGGTTCGAAACTCGATTCATTATTTAGCTCGATAAACTTGGTTCATGAACTAAGTTAGCTGAACTTGAGCTGGAAATTGAGCTCGTTAAATAAACAAGCCGAACTTGAGTTGAATATAGTTCGACTCGTTAGTTTCATGAGCTAGCTCGATAGATTTATATATATATATATATATATATATACATATAAAGTAATTTTTATGTTTATTATGACTCATACATTATTTTTTATATTGTTATTATATATATAAAAAAGATTACATTTATATATATAAAACCTTTTCAAGTATTTTTCAAAATTTAATTAATTATTTGAGTTGTCCAAATGAACCATTCGAACTGAACCGAACAGTTCACGAACTTTAACCGAACCGAATTCGAGCTAAAAAAGCAACTCGTATCGAACTTTAGTCGAGTTTTGAACATAGCCAATCCTTATCGAGCTGAACCGAGTTGAGCTCTGATTTGACTCGGTTCGGCTCGTTTCCAGCCCTAGTTATTTATAATTGATCCTAAGTCTGGATAAAAGGTGAAATCATGTTAGGCAGTAGACAACTAACATAAAACTGTTGAATCTCTATGCTATGGATTAGCAAAGTGAAAATATTACGGGTAGGTCGTTGCCCATAAGCAAAACGTTGTATCGCCTGAGTACAACGTCAAAATAGCAAGGGCCAATGCATCACCAAAATAGCAAGGGCCAATGCATCACCATTTAGATGTAATGAGAAATAAGCAAGGGTTTCCATACTTGCGTGAACGAGTGTGGAGAAAAGAAGCTAGTTCACCAGTCTAGGAACGAACCAAAGCATGGAATATAGGTGCTCTTATATGTAAATCAATGGAAACAATTGACACAACGATTAGGAGGATGATTAATTTTATGTGCTTAAAGAAATTAAGTAGATTGGGGAAGGCAAGGGAATCATACGCTTCATGTTTTAAGCCATGTACACTAGTAAGACAAGTTCGAGAAATGGGATAAGTATAAATGTAGATAAGGAATGAAAGAAGGATGTGGTGGATGTTAAGAGAATATGAGATAAGATTATAGCCCTAAAGTTTGGAACAAAGGAAGACACCTTTAATATCATTGGTGCGTATACAACAAAGGATGTGGTGGTTGGACCAAAGTGTCCTACACAAAGTTAAGATGAAAACAAAATGTAATAAATCATGGTCATTATTATAAAAATACTGAAAGTTGGAAAAAGTACGATGTAGCTAAGACAGACTGAGAAAGCGGTGCCTGAAGCTAAAAATAAAGTGTATGATGGGTTATGCAAATCTCAACATATCAACGGAGGGAAAGAAATGTCTACAAGCTTAAGGATAGGGAAAGAAAGACAAGAGACTTGGACCAAGTAAATGCATTAAAGTTGAAGTTGGAAAAGTCTTGGTAAATGATGAAGATATTAAGAAAAGATAGCAGAACTATTTTCACAAGTTAGACCCATTTAGTCTAATAAAATCTTTGCCCACTTAGAGGGAGCATGTATATTTGGTGGATAATGGAGAACATGGGAAAAGAGGGTGAGCCTCAGCGCAAAAGTAAGGTTGTTTGTCTTATGACTTGGAAGTAATGAGTTCAAATCCTGAATACAGTTTTCTTGCTTGCGAGGATAAGACCAATACATTTACCCTCCTCAGAATCCACTAGATTGGAGCCTCTTACATTTGGGCCACCCTTTTAAAGGGAACATGATAAATCTTTTGTTGGAAGAGGCAAAACACACTTCACTAATCTCTATGCCTCTAAACGGATTATTAGTCTTTAGGTATCAGCTAGGGGACACCCTTAATATACACAAAAACAATAAAAAAGTCAAAATTTGAAATTTGTGTTACTGTATTGATTTATTTGAAGTACTAACTTTAATTGGGTTGGAACTTTTTTTCTTGGCCATATTGAAACTTTTAATTCAAATTAGCTTTTACTTGCAATTATACAGAAACTAATCTTTAAATATGAACAGGTCCTTCAGCAACCTGAGGCACGCAGACTTGGGGGACGAATTGTGGGTGGTGTCACACAACGTCTTGCAGCACGATTTCTTCAGCAACTACTTCGCGTTCCAACACCAACTTCTGCATAGATATTTTTTATCACTATAAAGGCTAGATAAGGCATGCATATAATTCATATTTCCTTTAAAGTTTGAAAAACTTTCTTGGTTCTGAAGTTTTTTAGGATCTTAGTACTGGTTTTATCATCATAGTATGCAGTGACTGTTCTTTCTTCTGCTAATATTTTGTCTTTCTTCATTTTTCTTACAGGTTAATATGGACAAGGAAGGTAGGAGTTACATTCCTAATACAACATGAAAAAAAAGTAAGAAGTTGATTCTTACCAAAATTGTTTGATTCTCTTCTTTGTTTTGGATTCTTTAATTTGGTAAAAAAAAATTGTATATATTATTATTACTCATCATCATTAATGATGCATCCTCATTATCACATGAGATCATAATATAATAATAGAAATTGATGTCATCGTCCTTTCACTTCTTGCCATTGCTTATGCATCTGTTTAAAGATAGGGACTTTAACCAGAGTTTAATACGGATACACTGTTACTACGTATGAATAGTAGACGATGTGCTGACAGTGTAAAAAACTTTACACCGTCAGTGCATAGATTTTAAACTCTCCATGATATTCGGAGGGAACACTTGTGCAGCAAAGTTTATATTTTTCTTTACTTCCCCATATGAGGACAATGAGAAGATCATGTCATGAGGTTTTCTTGTCATACAGTCAAGCAAAAGATTTATGAACACAAATAGAGCACACGGGTTTTCTTTACATATTTTTTTTATATTTTATTAACATTTGGTTTAATTCCAACTTGAAAATATTAAGTTAATTATATAATTAAGTTTGTGGGTTTCATACAAATTTTGCACACTAATGCAATCGTTGAATAAATCTCGTTATACTTGTTTGTCTGTAACAATTGCAATAAGGATATAGCAACCTTATTACATATATTCATGGATAGCATTTTCTAAGCATATTAAGTCTAACTTTATATAGGTTTTGCTATCAATGATGGTGCTACTCATGCCATCCATTGCTATTTCCCATCATCTAATTTTATTTCTGAGGGGATCAACTTACTAGTAAGGAAGTTTTAAAAATTTAAAATTCACTTCATATTTTAATCATTCATTGTATTAAAATTTAATGGTACAAATATATTCACTAATTCAAAGCATTTAATTTTCCTAGATGAATGATTAAGAGTGCATTAGATTTTTTAACTTACTTCTAGAATAAGATTCCCTCATTTTATTTTATTTTCAACTTTATTTTCCTTTTAAAAATGACCTTTCCACACTTTGATGCGTTTTTGGGTTGTATATATAAGAAAAGGTAATCGATTAAAATATGCTTTTATTTAATTTGATAAACGAAGTGAAAAATTCAAACTAAGCGAAATTTACATGTGTTGATCATAAACAAAGTGAGAAATCCAACAAATAGGAGATTACTTGATCTTAGAGTCCCAGTTCATAACTTATGAGTGGGACACTAAATACTCATCTTAAGAAATAAGACCATTAAATTTTAAATATTTATCATGAGTTTTTGCAATGATAAATGCTTGTTTTTCTTTAAGCACTTAAATTCGAGTCTTACACATGAATGAACCCTCCCAATGAAAAAAACTAGCCTCACTATAATATGAATGTTCCTAAATTGCTTCGTGTAATGGATACATAAGGCTAGATTTTTTTTTGTTTTTTCATTTTTATAAAATAGAGATAGATAAAAATTCATATACATAAGTGAAAGTAAAAAATAAACAAATGTATGCCATTCATTTAAAATAAACAATTGGAAGCAATACTGTGAGAACTGAACCAGATTAGATAGTATGAATGGTCCGACCTCAGACCAGATATAAAAACGATTGTGTTTGTGGTCTGAACCGAATGAGTGATTAGATCACTTTGAACTAGTGAAATTTTTTACGATGGTCTTAAACCCGATTAAACATAAATAATTTGAAAAGTTAACCATTTCAGTTAAAATTAAAAAAATGGAATACTTCCCTATTATTTTGTTTTGCTCTGATTCAAAAAGTGGAGATATATTATTTGAAAATAATTATACTTAATTATTATTTATATATAATTTGTATTTATATATAATTATATATTTACAGATGATTATTAATTATATATGAAAAATTATGGGTCCGGTTAGACGATTTATCCGGTTTGATGTCGTGCTCAACTTTTGCAATATTGACCGTAAGTTTTTATTGTTCTCTGAGGGTCCATTTTTTGTTTTGTGATGTGTGGTTCTGAATCTGATCTTTCTAAAGGTTTATTTGCTAGTTGAATTTTAAAAGAGAATGAAAGAAAAAACTTTAAAATCATATCATTTGCATGTGTCACACTTATTTCACTAGGATATATCATTTATTAATAGGAATCAATTATAAATATCTTTTATCCATAATTTATGTCATTTTATATATAATCAAGTATGATTTACTAGAAAAATATTTAATAATTATATTTTTAATTTAAATATATTTTTTCAACTAATTATAATTGAGTAAGATTTTAACTAGAAGTTTCTTGGCGGATGGAAAATATTTCGATTAAGAGAGTTAAGCTCAAATATTTCTACTTCCAATAGGATTGCATTGTGTGGAGGATGAATTTCACTCTCCAATTGTCCTAAAAATTTCAATAGAGTTTTTAACTGCGGTCAAAAGAACGTAAACCAATAAGTGCAGTGGCAACTATGGTGTCTCTTTATGCAATAGAGATCTACTGTCACATATCCTTTACTATAGGCTATTATTTCTTACCAATCAAAATATGTCCCACTTTATGACAATAGATTTCTGTTCTTTACGGGGCCTAATGCTAAACCAAGGTTTGGAATTAAAAATTGAAATATGAAATATTTAAAGAGAAATCAAATATATGTAATGATATTTAATATATCTATTTTTTATAAATATAATATTTATATGATTTTTTTTAATTAGCAGTGGAGTTTTGTCAAGATCATAAAATTTTGTTCGGTAGTTTAGACATGCAAATCTCACCATCAACTTACTATTTGCTTTTATAACCACATGAATCTTATTCATCTCTTTCAAACTGTCAAAAAAATACTTTATCACACTTTCTATCTTTATGGTAACTAAATTGATATAAAAATTATTCATGTACAAGTAACTTTAAGAGAAATACTTTGTTATACTAAAAAAAACTTGTACAAGAGATGTGTGTATTAAACAAACCGAGGAATTTGTTGATGATGAAATCCGTTTTGTTTTTACAAGGGTGTTAAAATAGTTGTAATTTTGTAATGGATAATCAATTAACAAAATCGATTATTCTTAGTGCAACAACAATTCATGAAGAAGAAGAAGAGGAGGAAGAAGAAAGAACTTAAACCAAAAGGAGAGAGGTAACACTTCTTTTATTATTATTCTCTTGCCTTGCTGAAGGAGAAGAAAGGGCTATATATACAAACCAAAACAAGGGAAACTAACTTAACAGAAAAACTGAAATAACTAACCTGAAAAGGGGAAAAACCCAAAAGGCCATTAAAAGAAACTAATATTCCTAAATTTCCCTTAACCCAGAAATAAACAGGAAACCAAAAAGAGGGAAGAAGGCAATCAATAACCATGGAAGAACCAATTATAAAGCTAACAATTATCAATGTTGAAATATATTTTGTTATTTGAGTTAGTTTTGTATTGGACTTTTGTTAGTTGATGAGTTTATTTTTAGTTGTTAGGTTGATTAGTTTTCTTCCTTCTATATAACCTCTTCATTGTAGCTTTTCTAATCAAATCAACTCAATTCAATATCATATAATTCATTCAATGAAAGAAATTCATATTCTCTTTATGCTCTTGATTCTTAACATGGTAACACGATATTAGAGCATAATTATTTCTCTTGATCGCTTTCGCTTATGTTTCTTCTCTTCCAAGATTCAACAAAAGAATCATCATTCTCCACCGTCTCTATGCACTTTCTAAAAAGATCCATCCACACCTCGCTCCTCCCTCATTGCAGGATTTAAATCATGATCAAGATCATCATGAATGAACTCAAGTATTGGAGAAGAAAATTAACAGCTTGAGTTTTTGCATCCTTGAGTTCTTGCTTTGGGTAAGGTGAAAGGATTGAAGATGGTGCAAATAAAATTCTTTGCACTCAGTTTGGAGGAGAAAATCAAGTTCCTTGCAAGAAAGGAATTTATCATGCCACTGTGGAATGAGAAAATCAACAAGATCCATCATTATAATTCCACAGTGCAGAATCCAATTGAAAATATTATAACTTAACAATGGAAGATGGTGAAAGCAACAATGTGCAAAATGAAGGACAATAAAGAAAACATCAACTTAGTAGTGCAAGATGTTGATATTGATCATATACCAATTAGTCCAGAGCCTAATTTAAAGCTCTCAAACTATAAGACAAGGAAGAAGCAAGGAATTGATGTAGAGCTCTTCTCCAAAGACATTAATGCAACTTCAGCATTTCTATTTCACAAATTACACGTGGTTTCCTCCCTCTCCTTTATTCTTCTTTCTCGATCAGATTCATCTTTCCAAGAACTTGGTGTTCTTTTTATTTATGAGGTATCTCATTCAGATACTGAAGTTGAGCACGAAATTAGTGAAGACCATAAGATTTGCATATTCCAAAGTCCAAACTCATCAACTACCAAAATAAGTCCAAACTCATGTACAATCCAAGATATCCACAACTACATATGAGATTCTTTGAATTTTCTTATTACGAAAATTACACATTATTTTCTTATCATTTATCGATTACCCTTATTTTGTCATACTCTACTTTATTTATGTTCGAAATTCATAATTTATAATTAAGGTGGATATCATATATTTAATACAATTGGCTTACAAAACAAGTAATCTAATTACTGACAACTTATAAGAGTTCTGAAACGGATAACTGATATATGTCTAATGAGTGGATACCCAAACAATGAGCCTATAGGGGATAATGAGAACTCTATAAGTTAACGCATAAGGAACAATTATGATCTCCAAGACACCAAATCACAAATAGTTTTCATCTCTCCATATCAGAGAGAAAACGAAGGTCCAAAAAAAAATTCAGGATTTGGTTGAGGAATACCATCATACCAAAACTCTCTCAAATGGTATATCAAAAGAGTAGACCTGAGAATATGAATTCGTGTATGACTTTATACCCTTGTTTCATATTATGTGTGAGAATCATGAGATTCAAGATCCTATGATTGGTATTTCACCAATCATCAGGAAATAATATCTAACAAGTGACATTAGAGCTTAAGGTTCTGAATTTTATGATTCTCCATTAAAGTTGTTTTCTCCCCAATTTTTTTTTATCAATCCTAATTTTTAAATTCGAGGATTTTTATGCTTCCACTATTGGTTATGAAAATTGGGTATTTATGAATAACGCGAACAACTTTCATGTGCTTCCGCTTATTTGAATCATAGGTAATTTGTATTATGAATCCTTACAACATTGTTAAAGTATATGTTCACATATATGCATGGATATTGCATTAACTTTTATGACTCTGTTATGCAATATGTATATTATATGTGCACTAATGCCTTAGCGTTGGACATTGACTTTTGTAACGTTACAATTTTACAATTTGTTAAAGTATATGTATAAGGTATATATGGGTTAAGTCGTGTTTTTATTTTATACACATACAATCTAGAATTCATGGCCTTATATATATTGTGAATTAAAATATACATATATACATATGTAATTGTTTCCAGTTTGAGGTTGTTGTGATTTCTAGAATTTCTAATTAAAGTAAATATATAGTGTTATATATATATGTTTTAAGATATATATGATCATATTCGATTTGAAATTTCGATAATGATTTGCATATATTTTTTATGTTTTTTTAATTTGGATCTACTTTGCATTTGGTTAAGATTGCATCCATGTATATGTGTTGATATATATGTAATATATCTTTTCTATTTGGAATTATATTGTGGGATTAGATTTGTTAATCATAAAAGATATCAAATTTGAAGGTTTTAATTCCATGATCATAATTTTTTATAATGGACTTATATCATTTTCCTTTTGTCTGATAATTATTTTTGAAATAATTGATATAATATGTTGTCAAAGTAACATCTATTGTGGAAATTGATTAAGATTACACACATGAGTATGAGATTATTTATGCGATTTATATTCAGTCCAAAGGAAGATACAATTTGCCCAAGTAATAACATACATGTAATGATAAATAAGTAACAATTATAAAGTTTTTTTCATGTGAATAATAGTCGGTCCAAAGAAAGGTTATTGTTAGACACAAATAATGTTAATATTTGATCATTACCTTGAGAGTACCACTTACAAGTTAATTTCTCTGTCCAAAGACTACAAATTGATGTTGTGCTAGATATCTTGTAATTAGTTTATTATGTGAACATGTCTTGTTTTTTATATATATATATTATCTGACTTGTTTATTTAAATGGTTGCAACACTTATGGCTTGTTGCATTGGTTGGTGGCTGATTGCATTATTAAGTAGTTATTATTATTGAAACATTATTTCTGTTTGGACAATTTGCCCTGCCATGTTTAATCATGTATAAAATAATAATTTTTTTTATGGAAAATTGAAATGAATCATCATTGGAATTCGAACTGCAATCCTTGTGATGAGAATAATATATGTTTTGGATTAATGTTATCTTGAATCAAACTCAACTAAATTGTTTTTCTTTTAGAAAATAAAATTGTTTCACATTTTAAGTGAACATATTAAACAAGAAGTCACTAAAGTGACATTTTTTTGTGAATTGTTCATAATAAATATCAAATGCTAGTGCGTATATGTATCCAAGTGAATATTAATTGGCTCAAAGGAAGATTATTATTTGGCCAGATTATACACACATGTGATGGTAAACATGTGATTATTATAAAGTTGCATATATGAATGATAAATCAGTCCAAAGAAGAGTTTATTATTTGACATGCATTATGATCAATGTTTGACTATTACAAATAAGAGTATCATTAGTGATTGATATGAAATATCAAGTAAATTGTATGTTCACATTTTATGCGAATAGTGATCGGCCCTAAGGAATATTACTATTTGGCTAAAATTACAAACATACTTATAGCAATAAATATGTGATAATCATATGGCTTTCCATGTGAATAATAAGTCGCTCCAAAGAAAGGCTTATTATTTGATAGGACTCATTATCAATGTTTGATTACTATATTGAGTGTACCACTTTCAAGTTAAGATTTTTGTCAAAAGACTGAATATTAATGTTGTGCTAGGTAACTCGTGATGTGCCCCACCATTATTTGAATTTAAGTATTAAAGTTTAATGTGAGTTTAATTGCAAGAATGATTACAATTTGTTCTGTTCTTTTATTACTGCTACAAATATTTCTTCTCATATTAAGAACATCTTATTGTTGAGTGAGACAAACTTTAAGGTCTATAAGGAAATCGTAGAAATTATTCACGGCTGTGTGGATTTAGATCTGACACTTCAGGTGGAGAAACTCATTTCTACTATGGAAATCCTCAATGAGGTTAAAATTGAGAAATTTGAAAACTCTAACCAAATGTGTATAATGATCATGAAACACTCTATTCTAGAAGCGTTTCGAGGCTCTATTTCTGAGGGTCAGAGTGCAAGGAAGTTCCGTAAAGAAACAGAACCATACTTTTCCAAAAATGAAATGTAGGAGACGAGTAGCTTTTTGGCTAAATTCATCTCCATTAAGTATAAAGGCAAAGGGAACATAAGTGAGAGCTTGGTGATGACTTGCTCGTGCACTTAATTTTGATCTCGCTTCCTGCATACTTTGGATCATTCAAAGTGAGCTATAACACTTAGAAGGAAAAATAGTCTCTCAATGAGTTTATATCTCATTGTGTGCTAGAGAAAGAGAAACTGCAGAAAGATAAGACTGAAAGTGCTCATTTGACTATGACATCTCAGAATAAGAAAAGAAAGAATAATAAGGATGTTGTGAAAGAGCTATTTGTGTTTTTCCTCAGAGAATGTGAAATTGTTCCACAATACACTATGCTAGACAAACTTAACATGAAAGGTGTTGCTGAGCGACGAAACCGAACTCTTAAGAATATGGTGAGAAAAAAGATTAGTCATTCTTCCTTACCATGGTCTCTTTAGGGGAAAGCTTTATAGACCACAATTTACATCCTTAATAGTGTGCCAAGTAAAACAGTTAAAAAACCTCATATGAGCTTTGGACTAATAAAAGACCAAGCTTAAAACACATATACATTTGGGGTCGTCCAACTGAGGTGCGATCTTATAGGCTGCATGAAAGAAAACTGAACTCAAGACGTTCTCGGGGCTATAAATTTTATGATAAACATGTATTAAGATAAAAAAAGGGGGTTGGTTAATAAAAAAAATGAGTGGATGGTTAGAAACACCAAGATACACAAATGATTTGTAACGCAGATTACGTAAATTATCAAAAAGAACTTTTACGCATAATCGAAAAAGAATATTAATTTGGGCTTTAAGTTGGTAGAAAAAATCAGACAGTACGCCCTACAATTCCGATCCAGAGTATCCTCCTATCCACTGATTAAATAAATGACTATCAGGAACGAAATAATCCTTTAATTTTTTGAAGTCCCCTTTATTTTACTTGCAAAAAAAGAACAATAGGAAAAAAGGAAAAAGTGACCCCCCAGCTTCTTCGATTACGAAAAATAATTAAACATTAGTTTCTGAATTATGGCATGAATTAAATCTCGATGAATAGGGATATAAGAAAGAAAAAAAGGGGGAGGGTATTCATAATTATAAAAGAGAGTATTCTATTGAATAATTAAGTTATTACTCAACAATTAAAAATTAAAATTTTTAAGGGATGAGATCAATTCCGAAGTATTTTTATTTTGTATCTTTTATAAAAATTAATTTCTTTCTTTTTATTATTTTATTTATAAGTTAGGATCATATAGTTGAACCGGGAAGAACGGAATTCACACCGATATCCTAAATTGACTTAGCTTAGATACCAACCATTTCAAGACGGGAAATGCAAGATTTCTTGAGGAAGTTGATTTTGGGAAGATAGAGAACATAAGGAATGTAGCTTTTGAGGAAGAATCTGTCACTAATGGTGAACAAGTTCTTGTACCTATTACCATTCAAGGAATAACTTTGGTAATAGAAGATAATGTTCAGAATATTGTTCCTGACAATATTCTAGAACAAGACAACAATGAGGTTCTCCCTCGGGTACCTATAGACGAAATTCAACAATCTCAAGAAGTAGAAGTGTCATTAAGGAGATCCACTAGAGAGCGGAGAAATATAATTCATTAGGATTATATTGTATTTTTTCAAGAATATGAGGATGACGTCGGGTTAATAGAAGATGATCCATTAAACTTTTGTCAAGTCATGAAAAGTTCTAACTCTCAAAAGTGGATAGATGCCATGAAGGACGAGATGAAGTCTATGCATGATAATGACATTTGAGATCTAATCGAATTATCTAAAGGTGCGAAACCTATTTGTTGCAAATGGAAATATAAAACCAAGAGGGTTTCAAAGAGTAATATTGACAGATATAAAACTCGTCTAGTTGCTAAAGGTTACACTCAGAAAAAATGCATTGATTATAAAGAAACATTCTCTTCATTATCTTCGAAGTATTCGTTTTGAATAATATTGGTACTAGTAGCTTATTTTGATTAAGAGATATATCAAATGGATGTTAAGACCGCGCTTCTAAATGGTGACATTAAAGAAACAATCTATATGGTGCAACCAGAAAACTTTGTATCAATTGACTCAAAGTATATGGTGTGCAAAATAAAGAAATCCATCTATCGTCTTAAACAAGCTTCTTGTCAATGGAATCACAAGTTCCATCAAGTTATTATCTCTTATGGTTCTGAGGCGTATAAAGTTGACGATTGCGTGTACCACAGGTTCAGTGAGAGTAAATTCCTATTTCTGGTATTATATGTCGATGATATATTGCTTGTGAGCAGTGATATAAGACTATTGCATGAGACCAAGAGATTTCTAATGAAGTATTTCGAAATGAAAGATCTTGGAGAAACTTCTTTTGGGAGGAAAAGAACATAAATAATGTTGTCTTTGAGGAAAAACCTGTCATTATTGGTGAACAAGTTTTTGTGCATATTACCATTCAAGGAAGAACTTCGGTAATAGAAGATAATGTTTAGAATATTGTTCCTAACAAAATTCTTGAACAAGACAACAATGAGGTTCTCCCTCAAGTATTAGTTTTTCATATACTAAGAGATCACTCTCAAGATATCCTAAGGTTGTCACAAGAAATCTATATAGATAAAGTCCTAATAGATTATGCATGAAAGAAAGTAAACCAATGGATACCCCTATAGCTAAGGGAGACAGGTTTTGTCTCGAACAGTGCCAAAAAATGACCTTAAAAAATACAAGATGCAAAAGATTCCTTATGCATCTGCAGTAGGAAGTCTAATGTATATTTCTAAAACAGATAACGGATATGAGCCTAATGAGTGGATACCCAAACAGTTGGCCTATAGTGGATAATGAGAACTTTATAAGTTAATGCATAAGGAACGATTATGGTCCCCAAGACACCAAATCACAAATAGTTTGCACCTCTCCCCGTTAGAGAGAAAACGAAGGTCCAAAAAAGAATTCAAGATTTGGTTGAGAAAGACTATCATACCAAAATTCTCTCTCAAAAGGTATATCAAAGGAGTATATATGAGAACATGAATTCATGTATGACTTTGTATCCTTGTTTTATATTATGTGTGAGAATCTTGAGATTCAAGATCCTAGGATTGATATTTCACCAATCATCACAAAATATCTAACACTTTACCCCTCTCATTAAACATACAACAATTTTCTATAGTGTGTAATTTTTCCTCATTAAAACAACATTTTAGGATCAAGATTAAGATTCATTTATTTTCTCTCTTTCATCCATTATGGTTGGTTTGATTGGTTAAGCTTCTATCAAAATAAATAGTTAAGCTTTGTATGAAGTTGTTTCTGCCTATGGTCATTAAGCGTGAGAGCTGCTTCACATTATGATTTCAAGACAAAGAGATGAAGATTCGCTCACCAGCAAGATGAGGTATCAAAGTATATATCGTGTTCAATACAATCATTTCAAGTTTAAAATGTATGATATATTCCAGTTTATGCGAGAATGTTAAAATAATTGTAATTCTATAATGGATAGTCGATTAACAAAATGATTAATTGATTATCAGTGTTGAAATATAATTTTTGATTTAGATTAGTTTTGTATTGAACTTTTGTTAGTTTTTAGATTTTAGGATGATTAATTTTATTCCTTCTATATAAGCTCTTCATTGTAGCTTTTCTAATCAACTCAACTCAATTCAATATCATGTAATTAATTCAATTCTTTCAATGAATAAAATTCATATTCTCTTTCTGCTCTTGATTCTTAACAAAGAGAGGTGAGTTTTTTTTATAATTAGAATCATTTAAATGTAGTGAACTTCATTGGCAATTTGGGCAAAGCGCGTTGGGCCAACCCTCACTTATTAGGCGGATAGGGCATGAAAAATGTGTCCATTCGCTCTAAAATGTCCGTCCAACATGCCTCATTCGCCCCCAAACATTTTTTACGGGAAAAACGGGTAGCCCGTGGACATTATTAGATAATGTGTTGAACATCAAATATGTAAAAGTATCTGTATTTTGTTAAATGTGGGAAAATTTGTTGCATTTGTTATATATGCATTTGTTCAAATGTGAGAAAATACTATCAATTTCTTATTATGTATATGCATTTGTATTTTGTATATTATATATATGCATATGTACTATTCTTTTTGTATTTTGTATGTAAATTATGTACTATGCATATTTTGTATTATATATTACATTTATATTTTGTATGTATTGTTTCATTTGTATGATTACTTATTATGATAAATATATTTGTATATTTTATGTAAAATATATATTATTTATTTTGTATGAAGTGTATATAAATTTGTATATATATTTTTTGTTTTGTTTAGGGCGACACGTAAGTCTACCACGCTCATGTTTAGTGCGGACATAACATGATATTTCATATCCTATTTAAAAATAGGCATGACTATGCCCACCATAATTTAGACGGTTGTTGTGTGGATATAAGCATGGGGAGTAGAGCAACCCTAATTGCCAATACTAGTAGTGAATAACACAAAAATCTCAGCTTTTTTTATCAAGCCATATTCATTTCAAATCATCTTATTTCTTATTTGTGCCTAGAGAGTTAAGGAAACTATTAATTTGAAAATGTTATTATCAATATGTTTGGTTTAAGGTATGCAAATCAAACCAAGACTTTCCATTGTATTATGAAGGATATATGATTTTCATCAATCTAGGAAAAAGTTTCGTGGAGGAGAATCAGAAATAGGATAGATATCCTTAAAATAAGGGGAAAAATAGATTAATTTTATCTACAATTTTTCTTTTCAGGAGGAAGGTCATGACTTCTAACTCTGGGCCTCATATGTTGGGTTGAGCCCATTAAACATGCATCCATGTAGATAAAGTATGTGGTTGATTCACAATTAATGTATGATGTCGGTTTTGTTCCTTTATCTTACTTTCTTCAACGTGAATATATAATAAAATCTTATTTGTCTATAATAATTCCAAAATGGATAAATTCTTGCTGAGATGGTTATAGCGGTTATTCGTACATTCTCTCAATTTTTTCTAAAGATCATAAAGACTATTTGATTAAATTAAATGTGTGAGTTGATTTGGATCTTTTATATATATATATATATATATAACTTGTTTAGTTTTCCCTCACCTTTTCGTCACCAATAGAGATTATGGAAGTGAATATATAATCTTTCAATTATGAAAGTGAGAATACATATCATGATATCCGGTATATGAGTACTTATATATTTAAAAACATATATTTTAATTAAATATTATATGTATATATATTTATTATTATTATTATTTTAAAATTATATTTTTCTACTTTAAGATAATTTTATAATAAACTTTATTGATTAAACTATAAATATAAAATTATCATTTACCTATTATATTATTGAAGTAATAATTATTTTTATATATTAATTATCACAAAATATATAAAGATGTAATTAAAAATAAAAATCCATTGGATATCCGCAAATGCTTGCTACTCATGAATAGTACATATATAAGTATAGGTAATCAAGTATGCATTACTCGTGTCTATCATGTTTCCTTGCCATTCCTACCCTAAACAAAATCTTTTGTATACACATGCTAAGAATGTAACATGTGACGTCATGCTAAAGAGATTCAACTATATATTATGTTAGATCATGTTGATAATGATTTGTTTAATTGAATTACAAATTTATGATATATTAGTTTAAATATCGATATGGGTCTTCAAAAATCCTGCTAAGTCTTCCTTTGGTTTGAGTGAGAAAGAGAGGAAAGAAGATGGAGGGAGAGAAGTAGGAGAGAAAATGGGTTTTCCCCGTTTGGATGAGGAGAAAGAAGAGGTGGATTAGATAAAAAAGATGTGGGACATGTCAAAATAATTTTCCCTAAAGATAAGAAGAAAGTGAAGGAATAGAGTAAAATTTGTGGAAAATAACAATTTTAACCATTATTAATATAATAATGTTAGATATAACACTTATTTATTCTTTATTATTTAATGATAGTTTTGTCTTTTAAAATATAATATCATTATCTATTATCTTCTCTTTGTTCTTCATTTATCTCATACCAAACAATATAAAAATATACTTATCTTCTTACATTTTTCTCTTTAAAATCTCTCTCATATGTTTCTCTTCTTATTTTCTTTCCTCAACCAAACACAGCATAAATGTGTTGGAGGATAAAGTAAATATTTATAACTGGAGGGTCATTGTGATTTATAATATGCATACCAATTTACTTTAACAACTAAAATATTCTTTTGATATCAACAAGGTGAGAATGCATTTTCTATTTTATAAAGTGTATTATTATAGTGTCATTTGATGTGATGGGTAAAAAACACTTAATTATTAAATACTTAAATTAAATATAATTTTTTAACAATCAAATGAAGTGATACATAAAATAACATATTTTGTGAAACAAATCCATATTGTTAAAGGCACATTCATAGTGATACTCTCGATGCTAGTAAGGAATTAAAATGTCGGTTGAGGAACACTCTTGCATAGGCTCATTATATTCCTCTTTATTTTTTCAGGCCTCAATTTAATCCTCGACCATAATAGTCAATTTAATCCTCTATGTTTCCACTATTTGTTAATTTAGTTCTTCCACCATAATTTTTGTTAATTTTCATCCACATATTGTGATCTTGTTGCATGTTCCTTTTCCATCAACCTCTATATTTTCCACATAAATATTTATATTAAAAGTATTTTAGGACAACATAACCGACGATCCATGACCCATGTTAGGAGGCACGACTAAATCGTGGGTAACAAACCTGATAAATACGACCGTTGTCCTAAAATACTTCCAATAATGTATTCCTCCTTTCCAACAATTCTCTAGCTTTTCCTCCTCTCATCTTCATCTTCAACATCAAATGGAACTTGTTAGATCCCTCACATGCAGCACTGTTGAACCTTGGAAATGGTAAGAATTGACCATTAAATTTAGATCCCTCGTATACAAAACCATTGTTGAAGCGATAAATAAGATTATTTCTCAACCTTGGCCAAGATAATAAGTCAAAGTGGTAAGATTATAAATAAAAAAATAAATTTAATACTTTTTTATTAAAATAAATATTTGTTAACAATTAACAATTAAGTATCAGTTTCTTTTTATGGAACTTAATTATCTATTAAGGATAACAAAATCCTCTAAATTTCTAATGCTGATTTTATATATAGATTTGGGTTTGTTAAAAAAAAAACTAACTTGTAACATATACTTAGCTAGCTTGTAGGTTATAAATATGAAGGTAGCTAAAATCTTTGAGAATTGAGATGGTACTTAAAAGCTTACCATTGACTAGGTGATTTAATTAGAATTGTTCGAAAAAATTAAATGGAGATCTAACTAAATGTAGTTAAATATGGACATGTAATCTTATATTTATTAATATATATTTTTATTCATTTATTTTTTATTTAAATATTTAATTAAGTATTTAATGGTATATAAGATTGTTTGCTACAAATTTAAAAGGTAAAATTTAGATAAGTTATTGATAACTTCTTCTTAAAAGCTACTTATAATAACATTTTATACTCAGTTCTCAAAAGCTATAAGTTGCATTTAGTTTTTGTTAACTAAATGACTTTAAAAAATTAAGTTAATAATAGAAAACCAAATTTAATCTTTACATGAGTGAATACAGGTCTTGATTCTTAAAAACTTTTACATGCATCAATTTGATTAATAAAAAATAAATAAAAAAACTCAAAGATCAGGAATATATTGGACAAAATAGTCTATAACAAGGACTAAATTGTCACAAGAATTAGCAATAAAAATATTTAAAATAATTATTTGACCAATATTTATGAGAATCATTTTAAGTTTTTTAATTTTACATCTATCAAATTAATAAATAAAAAATTGGGAGAGATAAAAAAATGAATATTTATTCTTGTTCCACCCCGGTTAAATCCGAGTTATTCCATGCTCATACCGGAACATAACTATACTAAGCATTCCCCATTTATTGATTAAGTCTAAGCTGAGCTTACTATATGTGTCATTAATGACACTGACTTATCATTAATGCGCATCTGACTCGTCATTAATGCGTCGTCAACATTCCACTTGCCATACCATCTGCAAGTTCTACCTGACCCCAACAGATCGACAGTAACAAGCCTGCATGGTGGTTAAAGACATCTTGATGTATGCCAAGCATACGCCTAATATACGCTTACCATACTCCTACCATACGTGTTGAATTATAAACAACCAATGGTTAGATGTCACGTCAACCATTCTAAACTCTATAAATAGCTAGGAGGTTCTCACACATGAAATATAATTACTATCCCATTACCTAATTTACTACTTGTGTTTATTACTCCATGCTTTCACGTCTCTCTTATTTACTTTCACTCTCTCTAAAGTCACATACTAACTTGATCGTTGGAGAACCTTTTCAGGTATCTCTTCCGGCAGGTCCAAACTGCATTCCGACCAAGACTATTAACTTCTATTACTCAACCGAACAATTGATTTCGAGTATATCTGATTAACATAAAAGAATGTGAATATCTATTCTTATTTGATATGCTAGTTAGACATTATTTTCCAATACAAATTTCTTAGTTAGCCAATATCTGTTAGAAATGTTTTAAACAAAAATGTCCAAATTTTGACTAACAAAAGTGGGGAATGAGCAAGAAGAGAAGATGGATGCACCGCCAACCTTCAATACTGGATATTTGGCGGCTGCAAAGTTTCCCTATTTTTGATTGAAAAGTGCCACCTGTCCTTTTTGGCCGGTATTGACGGTTGGGACATTCATTTGTGCCCTTGATAGAGGAACGGTGAGACCATGCTCCCATGTCTTTCTGTCCCCTATCTTAAAGTTCGTTCCACTTGGTCCAATCCGTGTTTTAAAACACCGAAATGCTTAAAAAGGAGTTTAATATGTAATGGGGATGATGTAACAATTTTATATCCGGTGAATTATATATATATAAATAAAAGGTTCTTGTTATACTTATCTTTTATATAATCTTAATTAGGAGTGTGAGCGGTTCCGGTTTAAACCGCGAAACCGATGTAACCGAACCAAACCAAACCGCAAAATGTGGTTCGGTTCGGTTTCGCAGTTCGGTTCGGTTATTTTTTTAAGGAACCGTTTATGTTCGGTTCGGTTTATGGTTTTAGAAATTTAGGAACCGTTAGAACCGAACCGAACCGCGTATTAAAGAAATATATACTAGGGATCAAAAAATAATATTTTATTATTGTTCAAATTCTTCAACCAATTTTCTAGCTTAAATTATCAATTTTTGTGTGAATTGTAGTGTTACATATGTTACTAAATTGTTATTAAGTTAGTATTATATATGTTATTAGTTACTAAATTGTTTCATAATGTCTTATCATTTGGAACATATTTTCCATCTTTTGTGATATTGAGTTTGAAACCAACATATATCATATATTGTTATACATGTATTGTTACATGTGTTACTAATTATGAAATGTAAGGTTATAAATGTAACTATTATATATTTTACTAATTGATATATATGTTACTAATCATGAAGTGTATTGTTATATATGATTCATAATTTTTTATAATAATAGTAGTAATGTTTATCCTTTTATGATAAACAATATCTCTTGTAATACATTTTGATTTTTCAATTGATGAAATATTTTTTTTATAAAAATTAAATGTAAAAACCATGGAACCGAACCGAACCGAACCATTCAAGAGCGGTTCGGTTCGGTTCTTATAGTTAAAGTTGAGGTTAATTGAGCGGAACCGAACCATATGTTTTTGATCGGTTCGGTCACTAAAATGTACCAAAAACCGAACCGAACCAAATTTTTACACCCCTAATCTTAATCCCAAAAAATTGGATTCTTAAGATTTACAACCTTTATTCTAATAAATAATTTTATTCCCATTTCTCGTACTTTCTGTTTTAATTATAAAAATAGTTTATGTACTCTTTCATCCCGATCAAATGGGACATCTCGTCTGACTAGGATGGGACCCACTTGACCAAACAAAGCACAAGTAGATATAGACCAGATTCTTACGTCATCCTAGTATAAGCTTCATAAATGCTGCTGACACTTCATTAAATGCATCCCACAATTGAGTTCTGTCACGCCCCCTGAAAAAGTCAGTCTATTTCCCTAAGCCAGAAAAGTCCAAATTGGAGGCTTGCATCACCTCACGTCAAATATCATAGCTCTTGACACCTCATTCAATGTCTTCCAAATTGAGCTCTATCACGCCGCTTGCAACTCCAACCTGTCCCCTCTGACAAACGCAATCAGAGACAAACCTACTACGCGACAGAGAGAGACATGCTAAGCCTTTACAATGCATATTGCCAAGTCGCCATTAGCCACTAGATAGATGTCACGTCGCTATAGCATTTACTATAAATAAGGGGTGTCCCCTAATAGGAAGTATTCATATTCTCATATTCTCCTACATCATAAATACTTCACTCACACTTATAAACATATTAACTCTCTCATTCATTGCTAACATTTACTCTCATTCATTCTCCACCAATCTTCCTTAAACCCATACTAACTTGAGCATCAGAGAACCCTTTTAGGTACCTCCACCAACGGGTCCAAGCCTCATCCCAGCCAGTCTCTAGAAGCAAGCTACTCAACCGGATCCCCCATTCCGGCCATATCCGACCAACACTAAAGAACATTGGCACCATCTGTGGCTTACCTACACCATGGTGACCACCTGAAATCAAGCACAACCCCTCAGTCAAGTAGAACCAGTTACCATAAACATGCCTTCCAATCACCACACTCCATCCATCGATCCTCTAGCACAAATACAACCATCCCAACAAGCTACCCAAAGCCACCCTCGCAACCTTGTCCCATAACCACCCACTACCCAACAACTTCTCCAAATGATCCAAACTCAAGGCCAAATCATCCAACAACAAGTCCAACTACTAGTCGAACTCCGTAACAAAAATCTGAATCCAGCAACAGGCATTCATGGCTAGTTGTCGATGAGCATTATGACGATTCTGCTGAAGAATCTCGATCTATACTCACAGCCCCCATACATTCAAAAACTACATGAACAAACCATCCATCCGACTATAATTCCTCGCTGGCCAAGCATCTCTTCACTGAGACAATTATGTCCTCACCCTTACCTAAACACTTGACCCACCCAAACAACATTGATCAATCTAGTGGCACCCATCTCGTCCACTCCCCTTAATGTCAGCCGTTCCAGAATCTTGCAAGAAGTCATGGCCATTCATCTCGTCCAACTGTCCAAGCCCAATCCAAGTAGGAAAGCGAGGCCCTAGGATCGGTCTAAGCATTGTGACTTTCACAGTCTATTTGGACACACAACAAAGGACTTTATCGAGCTCCATGACACAATTGAGGACCTGACGCAGGTTGGCCATTTGCAATATTTCATCACCATGGTAACCCAACAAGGACGGTCACCATCAACACGTCGACCCATCCTCTCTAGAAGACGCTCCCCTCCACGTAATCAACAGGAACATCCTCCAAACAAGGATCAGGTAGACACGTATCGATCCAAAACCGGTGATAGAGGAGCCCGATTGATATTAATAATATTTCCGGAGGGCGACCCAAAAGATATATGTCAGAGAAGTAATGCAAGCCAGTGCCAGAAATACCCACCAGCAAGGCGAAAATAGGGTTGCACCCCTATATCATTTGACGAACATGATTATGAAGGTGTCGTCTGAGGCCATGAAGATCGCCTAGTCATTACAACTAAACTGAATAAGAAGAAAGTCGGAAAACTTTTCGTCGACCCTGAAAGTTCAGTAGACATCATGTTTCAGGATCTGTTTGAAAAAATGGAGCTGAATGACCGAGACCTGTTACCATATAATGGCCACTTGGTAAGCTTCACTGGTCAAGACATTACCCCACGTGGATACGTGGATGTCTGGTTGATGATTAGCAAAAAATCTTCAACATGAACAATTCAGGCTAAGTTCTTAGTCATTGATTGCAAGTCTGCCTAGAATACAATTCTTGGTCGACCAATGTTGAATCGAGTTGAAGTAGTGGTCTCCACACCACACATGTGTATGAAATTCCTATCCTCCGATTTTTGGGTGTGCATAGTAAAAAAGGATCAACATAGTGCTAATAGTTGTTACCATCTGAGTCTACGACCTAGTCAACCCACAAGGAAAGGACCGCCCCCAACCAAATGGAAAAAGGGTGTTCACTTAGTTGAATTAGACGCCTAAGCAGATGAAGGGGAATTTCGGCTACAACTGGAAGGAGAAAAACCTTTCCTACAACTCGACCCAAAGAAAGAAAATTTGATTTACATCGATAATACCCTCTTTGAAGCTCAAAGGTCCAGGCTGTCGAATCTTTAATTGCCAACAAGGACCTATTTTCTTGGTCCGCTGCTGACATGCGAGAGATTGACCCTTCAATCATCTGCTACTGATTAAACACTCACCCAGAGCCAAGCTGGTCGTGCAAAAAAGAAGAAAAATGGGTGCTAAGAGAATAGTAGAGGTTACCCACAAGGTCTCTGAACTCCTTGAGGCCAACTTCATTCGAGAAATAACTTACACCACTTGGTTGGAAAATATGGTACTAGTGAAAAAGACATCCGGGAAGTGGAGGATGTGTGTCTACTACACAAACTTAAACAAGGTGTGTCCAAAGGATCCATATCCTCTTCCAAACATTGATCATATGGTAGAAAACTCCTCATGTTACAAGTATCTATCGTTCATGGATGCTTATTCGGATTACAATCAAATCCCCATGTACTCACTAGATCAAGATAAAACAGCCTTCATCACACCAAAGGTAGCTTACTGCTACGCTGTCATGCTGTTTAGGTTGAAGAATGCAAGGGCCACATATTAAAGAATGATGAATAGAGAATTTAAAGACCAGATCAGACAACACATGAAAAATATATGGATGACATGATCACCAAAAGCCTTCTTGCGTAGGATCATGTCTCAATTCTTGATAATATATTCAAACGACTGCACAAATAAAACATATGGCTCAACTCGAAAAAAATGCACCTTTGGGGTGGAGGCCAGTAAATCACTCGACTTCTTGCTAACCAGCTGATGTATACAAGCAAATCCTAAAAAATGTCAGGTCGTCATAGATATGTGGAGTCCTCGCTCAATAAAGGAGGTCCAACAATTGAATAGGCGGTTGCCAGCTCTATCCATATTTCTTCCTGCAACTGCTAGGCATTCTTTGCCACTTTTTCAGCTACTCAAGGAAAGCAAAAAGTTTGAATGGTCAGCTGATTGTGAAAAGGCCTTCCAAGTTTTCAAGCAATAGCTAGCTACCCCCCGGTTCTAACAAAACCGGAGCCCGACGAGACACTATACATTTACCTCGCCGTAACTAATTAGACTATGACAACTGCTCTAATCCAAGAACACGAAGAAGGCCAAAACCCAGTCTATTTTACTAGAAAAACATTACAAGGCCTAGAGCTCAAATATAAAATAATTAGAGAATGTAGCTTACACCCTCTTGGTGGCAAAAAGATGGTCACGACAATACTTTCAATCTCACCCTATGGTAGTAAAAACCAATCACCCCATACGAGATATCCTGCACAAACCAGAGTTGGCTGGACGGATGATCTCTTGGTCCATTGAGCTTTCACAATTTGACATCTGGTACAAGCCTAGAACAACCATCAAAAGTCAAGTCCTTTCAGATTTTTTTGCCAAGCTTACCACCCAGTCGGATAATTCAGGGCAAACATGGACAATCTATATGGACGAGTCATTCAATCCCAAAGGTAGTGGAGCTGGAATCTTGCTAGATAATGGTCACAACATGACTATTGAACACTCATTGACATTCACCTTCATCACTTCAAACAATCAAGCTGAGTATGAAGCATTCATAACTAGTTTGCAATTGCCTAGAGATGCCGGCGCAGAAAAGGTAGCTATTTGTAGCAATTCCTAGTTGGTCGTTTCACAGATAACTGGTGCTTACCAAATGAAGGACACATTGTTGTGTAAATACTTGGCTAAGGTCAAAGAACTAATGGTTAAGTTTGATGAAGCCTCCATCCAGCATGTCCCAAGGGAACATAATGTCTGAGCAAACATACTCTCCAAACTAACCAACACCAAAAGCCCAAGGAGCAACAGGTCGGTAATCCAATGGACCGATTTGAAATCCATCATCATGACCATTGAAAAAGTAGCCATCCCAGACGATTGGGCTGACCCTATTATCTGGTATTTGTTAAATGGTGATCTCTGAGCTGACCAAAAAGAAAAGCAAAGATTCCTCTAACATAGCTCCTGGTACATGTTAATGCATGGCTTATTATATCGTTGGGGGTTTTTATGTTGCATTACTCAAATGCATCGGCCTCGATAGGGCGCAATATGTGCTCTAATAGGTCCATGAAGAAAGTTGCCGCCACCATTTGGGTGGCCTCTCTGGAAAAAAGGTATTGCGGGAAGGTTATTATTAGCCTACCACCAAGAAGAACGCCTTAGTTAACCAAAAGGTGCTCACCATGTCAGTTGTTCGCTGACTTTCACAATGGTCCGCCTAAAGAGTTGACTACTACCATGACCCCTTGGCCATTCTGTAGACGAGACATGGATATTCTGGGACCCTTCCCGACAACAGTCGGGCAACTTAAGTTCTTAACCATTGCGGTGGACTATTTCGCCAAATGGATAGAAGTTGAGGCATTGTCAACCATCACCTCGACTAACATCCAAAAGTTCACATGGCGCAATATCATCACTCGATTCGAGATCCCGACTGCCATCATAACTGATAATGGTACCCAATTCTCGGATCAAAAGTCTGGAGAATTATTATTCAGGTTACATATCAAGCAACATTTCACCTTAGTGGAGCATGCACAGACAAATAGGCAGGTTGAGGCGGTCAACAAAGTCATTCTAAAAGGGATCAAGAAAAGGTTAGATGAGACCAAGGGCGCTTGGCCCGATCAACTACACCATGTTCTTTGGGCCTAAAGAACAACCCCTCACTCTACTACTGGAGAATCACCATTCAATCTCACATATGGTGTTGAGGCAATGATCCCGATAGTAATCGTGGAACCCACTTGGTGGAAATTGCACTTTGATGAAGCCGCCAACTCCACTCTTTTACGACACAACTTATACTGGATTGAATAAAAACGAGGCCATGCCTGAATAAGAGAAGCGATTGTCAAAAGACCAACCGCTGATAAATACAATTTCTCTATGGTCTAGAGGGAGTTCACACCTGACAATTTGGTTCTTCTGAGAGCCGACATCGGAAAGGCCAAAGGAAAGCTAGAACCAAACTCGAGAGGTCCATACTAAATATTAGATAAAATTGAGAGAGGAGCATACAAACTGACAGAAATGAACGAAAAGGAAATACCCCGATCATGGAATTATGCACATTTTCGAGTTTTTTATTCATAGCACAATGAAATGTAATGTCGACCCTAAAATCGGCCAGGGAATCCTATGTAAACACAAACTCATATATATTGATGATATATTATTCATAATCTCCTTTTTGAATAACAAAAGAATTCACCACTTTCGGCCTACCACATAAACACCCTAGGATGAGGACCAATTCCCCTTGGCCAATATCCAGAAAAGTCCCTCAAAGGCGTGGACTTCGTCTTACTTTGACGGAAGCCTAACACATAAACACTCTAGGACGAGGACGTAGTTCCCCTTGGCCGGTATCCAGAAAAGCCCTAGAAAGGTGTGGACCTCATCCTACTTTGATGATGACCTAACACATAAACACCCTAGGGCATGGACCTTGTTCCCCCTGGCCGATATCTAGAAAGCCCCTAAAGGCGTGGATGTCATCCTACTCTAACGACAACTTAACACATAAAAACTCCAAGATGAGGACCCAATTCCCCATAGCTTTTATCTATAAAAGCCCCTCAAAGGCATAGACCTCGTGCTATTTTGACGGCAACCTAACACATAAACACCCCAGGACAAGGACCTAGTTCACCCTGGTTGGTGTCTAGAAAAGCCCCTCAAAGGTGTGGACCTCATCCTACTTTGACGGCAGCCTAACACATAAACACCCCACGGCAAAGACCTAGTTCCCCTTGGCTGATATCCATAGAAGCCCCTCAAAGGCGTGGACCTCGTTCTACTTTGACAGCAGCCTAACATATAAAACACCCCAGGACGAGGACCTAGTTCCCCCTGGCGGTATCCATAAAAGCCCCTCAAAGGCATAAACCTCATCCTACTTTGACGATGGCCTATTACATAAACATCCAGGAGTGGACCACTCCCCCTAGGCATGCCCAACCAACGACCCCCACAAGCCTTGGCTTACTCTAGATGGCGGTCTTTAGTTACTTCATCTCACGATTGTGCATTTAGCTACTATATTCGCTTTCTACACCTAAATCTAGACAAATTTTACTTGGTTTCTTAAATAAGGATTCAATTATTTCGCAATATGAGACAACAAGCGCCTTAGGTCAAACAAGTGATAGGCACCCAATTAACGTTAATCGCCAAATCTGGGTTAGCTTGAGAGTCCTTATTTACCTTATCAAAACACTTCCGAAGTATGACCTGATTATCAATCACTTGCAAATATTAAAAGAGAAAAAAATGTCTATTCGATACAAACAAAGATATAAGGAAGTATGGACATTTTCATTAATTCAAAAAGCCAATATGGCAAATACAGTTCCTACTTCTATTACATTGAAATGTAATTACAACAAGATAAAAAAAAATAACAAGCAAAAGGCCCTTCAAGCCCCCTCCCCATCTTTGCCCGACACCAATAGATTTACTAGGATCTCATCCTCCTCAACAACCAGCTCCCCATCACTGGTCACTCGAGCATTCAAGGGTGTCCAAGACTAATCCTAGTCTGGATACAATAGCCGACCTGAGCCCAAGTATTGTCCCACCCAGCATGAGCAACATCGTTAGCTCCAACCTCCAACTACTTCCGCTCCTCTAGAAGGCGAGTAACCTCTCAACCCACACAGTCAATCTCTGCCTAAGGAGACTCCTCCCGCACCATCGATAATTTCACCAACTCAGCAAGTTGTAGCTTCTCGGTCTTAGACCACTTAAGCCACTCAGTCTAGACGGTCAATTCTTGCTCAACCATGCTCATGTTTTCAAGGGCAACATGGGCAGCCTCCCGGACATCTTTCAATTGAGAATTCATCTTCGAAAGCTCGTCCCCAGCAGTCAAAGTCTAACATTCCAGGGACTTCATGGCTTCCACATATTGCTCTTTCAACTCTTGGAGCTCCGCTGAATGCTGCTCCTAAATATTGGAGAGGGTCTCATCCCCCATCTGGGCATCCATCACGCCCTCGGTCTCAAAGTACCTGGAAACCGAGGCAACCATAATCCTGGTCAACCTTAATCGCTTCAGCAACTTGGGCAAATGCACGTTGTCCATCATCACCCTCATGTCTGGATTCATCAGGTTGGCATCCGATTCCTCCAGAGCGAGCTGAGGTAGCTTCCTCCTCATCCATGGACACAACTAAGAACCCAACTAAATAAGCATCGACGGGGTTGACCGCCACGTCAGGTCGACGACTTAGTTTGTCAATTTGAACTCTCTACCCCGAACAAAGCTCGGAATGAAGAACGATCTCTAGTTCTCGACGGGAGGCGGTTCCTTCCCCATGGTGTCCAGTGGAAAGAGTCGACGAGCTTGTCCGTGCCCGCTTGGAAGCACCAAACACTTCAACAACTTGCTCCAGTCAAATCCTTCACCCATCTTAGCTGCTGTAGAAATCGACAAAAGCAGGTCAAGCACACATTATAAAAATACAAAACTAAGTTAAACTCGGTATCCTGGACAAGAAACTTACCGACCAACCCCTCAAAAACAAAATCCCCTTTTCCATGGCATAACATTCTAAGGTCCTATTGGTCTCCACCTAGTCCAACATCTCCTTGGCAGCAGATGCCTCCTAGACATCCAAGTCTTCAATAGCATAACTAAACTTGGGAGCTAGCTTATGATGGATCCCACCGTCCTAGAGAAAGGAAATGAGATTTTCCCATCTGGCCCATAGGCCCATGTGTGACAGCTCCCTCGGGCCTCTACTTGGTAAAAACCGACCTTCCAATTTTTTTTACCGATCCCTAAAATGGATGAAAGAGGGTGTTTTTGTTCCCTGATTGGAGTTACGTCCACTCCCGACGACTATACTGGTTCTCGTCCTTGTTAGTGTTGTGCGCTACCCGGACCATCCAAAAGAATAGACTGATGGTGCAAGGCAACTTCATCACGTCGTAGAAGATCTTGAAAGCTTGGATATACTCCTAAGCATTCAGATGTAGTTGAGATGGCGCTATGTGGAGATGCATCAGGACGACAACATACTATTCGTCAAGGGGTATCTTCACCCCGATCCTACGAGTAATGTACTCATACATGTAGAAGCTCCATCTATTCCCCGTCTCAGCCAAGAGGTCTTGGCATACTCTATCATAAGCTCCTAGGGCATACCAACAAATGTCGTTGGCCGGTTTGACTAAGACATCCACGTTTGTCTTGGTCGTGCCCGTGTAGGAACCGAGGATTCCAACACCACACGGTCCACCCACCAATATTCTGAATCCGGACAGATCAATGCCTCCGGGATTGTAAACAGATCGGCTCGGTCGGTGAAATTTCTCACCATTGTCAACCTATCACGAGAGAAATTGTCAGAATTTGATCTGAATATCCCATCTAGGATCGACCACCACTTCTCGAGAAAAGTTGCTTAGTCCAAAGTGTGTGAATTCATTCGACCCTTCCCCTCCTCAAGTTACCTAGTAACGACAAAAGAGAAATGAGTCATGCTCGGAACGAGGATCCATACAAGTATAATATTAAAAGTAGTAGGAAAAAGGGGAGAAAGAGAGAATTACCGAGTAAGTAAGACTGAAAGGATCCAAGATTAGGATTCAACAAAGAAGGTAGCCTGGTAGCAGCAAATTGCAAGGAACTTCAAAAATTCCGAGAAAACAAAGTGAAGCGAAAATGAAGGAGGAACCCCATATTTATAAGGGGAGTGGGACTGGGGACCCTTGTAAGGCCCAACCCTAGGAATCATAAAACTCAGATAGGTGGCAAAGGAGAAACAAGTCATCATGACTCATGACCTTTGACGTTCGGATTCCTCATACAAATGGTGGCTCTGGCCTCCGCGTGTCAACCACCAGTAAAACATAGCAATAACTCCCACACATGCCATCTATCACCAAATCACCAACACAATTCGAATCTCATCAACATACCTTTGACATACTCTGCCACGTCACCCGAAAGGCAAGTGCCACATCAACCTTCCGACCACCTAATTTTTCCCGGATGGGCTGGTCTATCTGGTTGCATGGTTGGAGGCCAGGTCATCATCCCAGCCAACCGACTACTTGTAGGGAAACAAGTTAATATGACTGGGCAACGTAATACTTCCCTTCCGATGATTATTTTTCTTCAAATCAACCATACCCTATGACACCCAAGGTCACCCAAAGACAAAGAGAGTATGCCAACACGATCGATTGCCGAGCATGCGAACAGACTAGGGGCAACTATTATATCCCAGTCAAATCAGACATCTCATCCGACGAGGATGTGACCCACCCGACCACTAGATACATGCCAAGTCGCCATCAACCACTAGATAGATGTCATGTCGCCATAACATTTACTATAAATAACGGGTCTCCCCTTATATGAAGTATTCATATTCTCCTATATCATAAATACTCCACTCACACTCATAAGCATATTAACTCTCTCATTCATTTCTAGCATTTACTCCTATCTATTCTCATTTATTCTCCACCAATCTTCCTTAAACTCATACTGACTTGAGTGTTGGAGAACCTTTTCAGGTACTTCCACCGATGAACACTAAAGAACATATACTAAAAATGTAAAAGTTTTTATAACAGTGTAAAATGTAATTGATTTCATGTGTTAATTATTATTAATTGTAAAATAAAATAAAATTTATGAGTGGTGAATGAGAAGTTGATCATATAATTTACGGAAGATGTATAAATATTAATTTTTTAATTTGTATAAGTTTATTTATATGCTACTACATTTTCTCCACAATGAAAGGAAGGGGTCAGATAAAGTTTAATACATTATGCATTTGAAATAAAATGATTATTCACCTAGCTACCATTTAAGGTTGAGGGAAGTTTTATGAATAACAATTTGGTCCGGATCTTCAAGCAGCAATATTAGGTATAAAGTCAAATCATCAAGATATAAGTATACATTATAAATGAATTTATTATTACTTACCTATAGGATGAGACCAGAAAATATACTTAATTGTATAAAAAATTTAACTCATTCATCCATATGATGAAATAGTGGGCAAAGAGGTTTGAGTGTAGTTTTTGCAATGAACCTTGATTATTAAGTTATCCGTAAATCTCTACTAAACTTTTTATTACAAACAAAGAAATAACTTTGATTTCTTATCACAAACTTTAACAATTTATTTTTTCGAAAACTGAATCAGATTGATTGGTTCATAATTAGATTGGCCGGATTATGAATTTAAGTCATATCCTTCCCATCTTATTCAATTCAAGTATGATTGAACAACTAAATCAATCCTTAAAATAATCAAATTATATTTCAAATAACCAATGATGTTTAGAAAAAATAATCCAAATGAATAATAAATAATTTGATAACCATATATAAATATTTGGATTGATAATGCATAAATATTATACAAAAAAATTATTAAGAGTCTTATTTTATCCTTCACCTTCAGGGGTACGATCAAGGGCCTCAATCTAATTTGATTTTAAAATTTTACTTAATATTGTTAGAGAAGTTTAATGAATAATGAATGGAAAAGATATTGCATTAGTTAAACATTCTTCTTTAATATTCAGCTGTACGTCTATTTTAGATTCGTGGCATTTAGAGTGTTTGTGAAGGAACGTAACTATCGAAAATGGTAAGGTCGAAAGCTGCTGCAGTTGCTGAAGGAAGACCGATTTTATTGGCAAAAGAAAATATATTGTTATTGTCATCAAACATTCTTTCCTGGATTCATGAAATCTGTCTTGTTTATCAAAACTTTCAATACTTAATTTCCTCAGGGTTTATATTTAATTTACCCAAGTTTCGCACTTACCAAAATTTATCTCCCAACAACTTTAAATAAATGGGGAATTGGGGATCCAGGATCCTATACAAATAAATAATTTATGGATATGCTTAAGTGATAAACAGTTATTAATGTACCATCAACATTTTGATCTTACACAAGTATATATTTAGGATAATCAAAAAATAATAGTTCGATTTTTGGGAGGGACAATCACACATTTTCAAAAAAATTAGTTTCTTATAAGAAGATACTATTAGTAGTATAAAAAACAGTGGTTAATGTCTTTATTACTCCGGTCTTAATTTATTTTTATGCAAACCAAGAAACTCAATAAATTTTTTGTTTTCAATAAGATTATTATTATCTTTTCTATTATATCTTTCTCAATTCTTTTATTCACTTAACCACACTTTTATTTTTTACTATGCAAAATAATGAGGATAAAAGTATAATTGATAAACAAATAATTAATATTGTCTTAGACAATAAAATAGAAAATTCCTGTTGTTAGGTAACATCTAACTTGGATGTTGTCTACTATTATTAAATAGTTTTTTATATTATTTTATTCTTTTAGTACTTTATGAACAAAATCATTTATCAAAATTTTATATTTATATAAGCCAAATATTTCACCCTCAATAGCTAGCATATTCAATCCATCGTGTAACATAATAAAAAAACAAATTATATAAAGTGAATAACTAGTATTTATTTTGAAAAACCTCTTATTTTTATAATATAATATGCCAACTTTTTCTTTTGTTTTCTTGCCAATTTTTTATAACCAAATTCATATTTTCTATTCGACACCTTTTACCACTATAAAGTAAAAAGAATTAAATTAAATAGCTGAAGGCTAGAAACAACCATCCTCACTAAGGATATGTTTAAAAAATAAAAAATGATCTATAAAAACAGTTTAAAAAATGATGAAATAGAGAAAGTCTTGATGTAATGAATGAAAGGAAAATAGTCATGAATTCTTATTATTCATTCCTTAACCCAAAATTAATCAGGAAAAAAAGTTAGAGAATAACTGATTTGAAAGTTAGTTTTTAGAAGATAATGGAAGAAAAGAAAAATGTGGAGCCATAAAATAAATTTATCTCATGATTATTTTCCTTCATTCTCTTATGAGTTGGTTTTTGAGGGGAAATAATGAAAAGAGAACTTTAGGAAATATGAAAAAGCTTGAGAGAGCTCTTAAAAATCAACGCACAAACATATTATATATTACAAGCTAGAGATTTCTAGCACTCCATTGTTAATCCACTCACTTCCTTAAAGCAACTCTCAAGAACCTTATTATTTAGTTTTGCCATTTAGTTTCATATCATTCCTCCTATTGTCATCATCCCAAATAATGTCCAAAGTTAACATCACCTGAAAGGTCTAGCTCACAAGATTCAGTGCCTAAAAGCTAAACAGTTATAATCCAATCTTAACAAAAATTATTTATACCAAAATCAAAGAAAAAGGAAGTTAAGTTTACTAATATATTGTATATTATATGATAGGGTGACACAAATTATAGCTGATCCCCCATCTTAATTAGTTATCATTCTCAAGCTAAACCAAAGTATACTGTATTTCTAGTTCTTGCTAACAATTATATGTTCACAACCTTTTTGTACTAGAGAAAAAATGAATGCATAAAAGTAATACATTGTCACTATATTATTTATCATTATATTGACAATGCATAAAAATAATATAAATAAATGATAAAAAATATATAAACTGTATATAAAACTTTATACTAAAAGTACATAGAAGAGTATAATGTTGACTTTGATCATAGTTCTTCTTTCTTATGATCGGCAACAAATGTTTTAAGAAGCCAATGTGAAATTGTTCAAGTGTTTAAATGACTAATGATCTAAAAAGTGTTACTACTTTATACAAGTATAATATCGTATAGTCCAAAGGAGGAAAAAAAGAAAGGCAAAAAAGCAAGAAACAAGGGGCACAAGCCATTAAAATATTGATCAAGAATCCTGAAGAAAAAGACAGTGAATGAAAAGTTCCTTGAACAAACCAATTCGGGGGGCAAGGACACTCTTGATTTTTGGTTCATGTTTCACTTTACGTATCCGCTATGATATGTTTAATGACATTTTACAGAAGTAAAATCTCTATAACCAACAAGGATCTAAACTAGTTTTTCATGATTTCTATTGTGTAAATAAAATATTTTGTTGGACTACCACAATTTTCACTTTTGGAAGTTGATAATCTTTTGACTGTTGGGGAGGAATACCATGGTTAAAATATATCTATTTTGTAGAGTACTTTTTTATATGAATATATACGGGGAGGGATCCACTTACTTCAAAAGTAAGTTTTTTATACTTACTCTTCATCCTAACAATCAATTCAAAGGAAATTTAATGGTTTAAATTAGTGAATAGATCTAAACGATTAGATGTTTATAAAATTGATGGCTAAGATGAAGAGTAAGTAAATCCTCACTATATATGTATAGATGAAGCGGTCTAAGTGAGAATAATAAAACTGAACATTACCATCAATCACAGATGAATATGATTAAAAGTTAATTATTTGTCCTATGATCATTTAAAAATGATATGTATAATCTTTTAATATTGCTTGACTGTTTAACTGTTCTCACATGAATCGTTCCATATATAGGAGCTCACTCAAATAAGAGCAATTCTTATACAAAAATTGGAAGTATAATAAATCTGGGGCTTATATGTTTGTTATTGTTCTTGTTCAATAAGATTCAATAATCATATTAATTTTTCTGATTTCTATTCATAAATCATTTTATATATAGTGAGAGAAGGATTAGTGTTATTGCTTCTATTTTCTTCTCAGTTGGGACCCAACAGCTTGAAATGTCAGAAGGAAGCTAGGGACAAAAGAGAGGAGGCTACCATATCCTCAATTTCCCTCATTACTTCTTTCACTCCTTACAACTCCATGTTCTGGAACAGAACATCTTACTCTTCTTTAAGTCATTGCATTAAATGCACATTTCTTTCCTTCTTACTACAAATACTTTTTCTACCTTCACTAAAGTTTCAACTTTCTTTCTATTATCATGTCAAATATCATATCCCTTCTTCTGTTTTTTCTTTGCATTTCATTGCATGCATGTGATGCTAGGCCTCTCAGCACTGTAGATAAGAAGCTAGAAATGAAATACCACTTCTCTCTCAAGGTTTGTCCAACTACAATTATCAAAACTTGTTTAAATATATTCATATCCCTAGTTATTCATTATATTTAGAGTTATATAACAACAACTAGACTTTCATTCCCCTAAATGAGGAGGTAGGTTACATGGATCGAATGATATCATAAGACTCTATATTAAATCATGTTCAAGAGTCATACCTAAATAAAAGGGATTATCCATTGTAAATGTTTTTTAGACGGTAGATATAATTTATATTATGACTGCACACACCCATTTATGTTATGTATGTGTCTCATAAAGCTTTCATTTTATGCAGAGTGGTGAGAAAAGTGTATTTGATTCCTATCCAAAGCAGCTTAATGAAAGTAATAGCAAGATAGAGACTCAGTTGGTTGATTATTCTGAGAAACCAAAAGATCATGGAAACACAAGCCAGAAGGTGGTGAAATCTACGGTAGAAGCTTCAGTTGCTTTAAAAACTGAATCTCTTGTCACAGTTTCTATGCATGTGCAACACAAGAAACCTCTTGAGGAGCATCCTCAATTTAACTTGGACTATGCACCACCGAAGACACATCCTCCACATCACAACTAAGCAACAATGTATCAACCCTACTTTAATAGCATGCAAAATTGCTTAGACGTGAAGTTTAGAATATTGAAAAGTAAAAACATGAATGGAGACAAGGGTTCTGATTCTAGGGTGAAATGTTTAGTTTTCACAGCACTTGACTATAGAAACTTATAGACTGTAACGAGTAGTGATTATAAAAAACAAAACAAAAAACACCCTTTGTTATTTTAAGTGTTTTTAATGTACATCGGCTGTGCTTAGCAGCAAGAATATATATTTAGCTTCCTTTGTCAATCTTGATTTTATTTATATTATTGTAAGAAGAATCATGATAACTATTTAATTATATGCCTCGTCTTCCTATTTGATCTTCCTTTACTGAAGCTAATATCTTCATTATAATTTCTCTAAATGAAGTAATGATTGATTGAAGAGTATTCAGTTATTTTAGATATATTTGGATTAATAGAGAATTATTTTATTTAAGATTTAGTTAGTCTTACTTTATTTGAATTTATTTTTAGTTTATGTTTATCCTATTAGTTATTGTTTTGAGTTTATCATCTTGTGGTTTGCAATAACTTCTGCCTGTATAATAATTTACTTGGACCACTTATATTTGAGTTTGACCAATCTTCACAAATTCTAAATTCCTATATAGTATTAGAGCATTTTTATCCTCTGTGATTTGTCCAGTCACTATCTCATTGACGAGATGTCGGAACTTTGGAACTTCAATTTATCATATTCCTTTGTTCCATCACTTTCTCGTTATTATTTATTCATTTTTTTCTTCAATATAATAATTCCAAATTTAAAGTAAAAGACACCAAATAAATAAATAGCAACATGCTCCAATACAAAAATACATTTTCTTCATTTTATATTTATTGGTTTCTCCTCCGATTGATGATTATTTTGTTGATATCTTATTTCTAAGTGATAAATTATATGAGCACTACCTTATTTTCCTATCAAAGATCATTACAATGGTGATTATACCACTGAGTTGTCTTCCCACCAATGATCATTTGGTGGGTCCTTTTTTCTCCCACTCACGAATTATGTTAGTGGTGATTTCTTTTTTGTCGACGATTATTTCGATGGTAATTATACCTCTGAGTTCTCTTCCCACTGACGATCATTTAGGTGATGCATTTTCTCACATTGACAAATCATGTTAGTAGTGATTTTTTCTCATTGATAATCATTCTGATAATGGTGATTATACCATTGTGTTTTGTTCCCACCGATGTACATTCCGGTGATGCATTTTTTCTCCAATTAAAGAATTATATTAGTAATGACTTCTATTCCCATCGACGATCATTCTGATGTCCGATGGTGATTATACCAATAGTTTTTGTTCCCACCGATGATCATTCTGGTGGTGCCTCTTTTGTTATAGTGGTGAATTATATTAGTTGTGACTTCCTTTCACATCGATAATTATTCATATGTTGATTATATATGCAGATTTTGCAGTTCATAAGACCTTTAAGCAATTTTTATGGAACCCATA
This sequence comes from Lupinus angustifolius, assembly GCF_001865875.1. Lineage (NCBI taxonomy): Eukaryota > Viridiplantae > Streptophyta > Magnoliopsida > Fabales > Fabaceae > Lupinus > Lupinus angustifolius. The sequence continues at coordinate 2,160,061 of NC_032020.1, read as the reverse complement.
TAATTATTTGATTAATTGTATTTTGAAAGAAATTATTTGTAATAATATTATTCTCAACACTACGTTCTTGTTTAATAATCTTTGCTTTCCAGGACCCGAGCCTGATGTGCATTTAATTATAACTTTCTAGGACCCCGAGCCTCATTTGAATTTCCAAGTTCCCACAATACTCGACATGCATTCTTGTTTATAAATCTTTGCTTTCTAGAATCCTATGCTTGATGTGAATTTCTGAATTCCACTTTTTCTTCCTATCTGTAGGGAAAAGGACCAATAGTAAGGGGGAGAGAAACCATGAAAAAAACGATCAGGGAGTCAAGTGAAAAATTCCCAAAAATATAAAGATAGTATAGATATTCACGACAAATCTACATCACAGGTGCACCTTCACTAAAATATTACAGTTTTGCTGCACCTTTTAAATTAATTATCAAACTAGTGTAATTTTTAAGAAATCGTCAATGAGAGTGGAATTTATAAGAAACTCCGCAATGGGGCTTCCGAGTTTCATATATTTTTTCTCGCCTAGGCCAAATTCGTACATGTATTTATATTTAATAATTGAATAATATATTTATATTTATTTATATGCTTCTTTGTCCTATAACTCTCCTCTCACCCTCCCTCTCCTTTATGTATTTTCATTTCTATTCCCTCATTCATCACTTTAGATAATAATATACTACTTGTTTCATTCATTACTAATGCTTTTGGTAAAAATAATAACTTTCTATTTTGATAATAACATAATTTTTTGTTTCGATAGTTTGAGGATGACTTGGTCTACTCATTAATGAGTTTAGGCATTACATTGAAGATCAAAAGAGTAGAGTGTGTAGGGTTATTTGGGAAGAAGATCTTGCTCCTGACTTTAACACGGTTTTGATGAAGACATCAACATCACATAAAGAAAAAAGAAAGAATACTTATGAAGACAATGAAGATAAAGCTTCAAGGAATTTAGACTCTAAGTCTATAGGTACATCTATGCTTATACTCTATAATATACAATTAGTAGCAATGCTCAAAAATATTTTTAAAAGAAAATTGAAAAACTACAAGTAAAAATGAAAACAATTTTCAAAGTACTATGTAACAGGTTACCGGATCTAAGTAACAGGTTAATGTGACTAAGCAACAGGTTACGAGAACTAAGTAACATGTTAAATGAGTGAGAAACAAGTTACCTAACAAAAACAGAATAGGGTAATTGATTACTCATTTTGAGTAACCGATTACACGGTTACAGTATATGGGAGTAACCAATTACATTGTGTGGTAATCGATTACTCAATTGGACAAAATATTTGGGTAATCGATTACGTTGATGCTGTAATCAATTAATGAGTGTTGTTACACCAGATTTTCAGATTCAAACTGAACAGCTTTCACCCCAAACGAATGGTTTCATTTCAATCGACTCCTACCTTTTCATAGAGGTGTTATGGCTGATTGGAAAGCCTATTTAAAGGTATTGAAACTCATAATTCAAACACATAACTCACATACATAATCTGAATTTTTCTGAAAACACTTTTTCTGCACTTTCTGCAACTTGTTCTTAACTTTCAGATTAAATTTTCTGAAGTTGATTTAAGTGTGGTTTCAAAGATTTTCAAACCTTCTAGGCATTATAACTAAGTGTATAAAGAGTTACCGGATTTCAAGAAATCATAGTGTTCAAATCTCGTAAAGGCAATCCTTGCCATTGTTAATGTTTTCTTCATTCAATTTACTGAAATACTTTCTATCACAAGGGTGTGACAAGAAAGGGGATAGAGTCACTTGGAAAGGTTTTTTCTCTCCAAAGAGTGACATATGTATTAGAAAGTGAGTAAGCTACAAGGAAATCTCAAGGTGAGAATTTGTAATTGCTACTCTTAATATCTAGTTTAGAAATCTCTTATACCGCAAGAGTTCTAGATGTAACCTTCAGTGGACAAGAAGGTGAACCAGTATCAAACTCTCTGAGTACCCTCTTTTTCCTTATCTCTTTAAATTTACTTGATATTTATTTGCATAAATTTTTCGCTACTACTAACTCTGAAATTTGTAGAAAAATCTATCATAGATTTAAGACAATTAATTCACCCCCCCTCTTAGTTGCCATCTCAGTCTTACAATTGGCACCAAAGCTTATTTTGAGTAAATTATTCTCAAATCTGATCTTGTATCTAAGATGGCCTCAAGATCATTTCTAGGAGAGGGTTCCAACATCAATCGCCCTTCAAGTTTTAGTTGGAGAATGCTATGACTTCTGGAAAATAAGGATGATAATCTTTATAGAATATCAAGATCTGGATATTTGGAATGCGATTGAGGAAGGACCTTATGAACCTTTCACCATTGTTAATGGTGTAAGGGAAGTAAAGTCAAAATCCTCATGGAATGATGAAGACAAAAAGTAGGTGCAATACAATCTCAAAGCAAAGAATATCCTCACTTCAATACTTGGCATTGATGAATTCTTTAGAGTATCAAACTGAAAATCTGCTAAAGAAATGTGGGATACTCTAGAGACTACACACGAAGAAACTGAGGAAGTCAAAAGTTCGAGACTCAATACTCTCTCCCAGGAATACGAAATGTTCCGTATGAAACACAGAGAGAAAATACTAGATCTCCAAAAGAGATTTACTTACCTTACAAATCATCTTATTGCACTTGGAAAAATAATGTCAAATAGTGACTTGAACTTAAAAGTTCTGAGATCACTCACCAGAACATGGAAACCAAATGTAATAGCCATTTCTGAAAAGAAAAGTTTATCAAATGTCCTTGACTGCTTTATTTGGTAAATTGTAGGAACACGAATTAAAACTCATCCAACTTGACCAACATGAAGAGCAAGAAAAGGAGAAGAAAAATATCTCTCTCAAAGCAAAGGCAAATAGATATGATTTATCAGGAGATGAATCGGAAAAGGAAGAGATGGAAGACATAAGTCTTTTGGTAAAGAAGTTCACCAAGTTCCTTAAAAGGAACAAAGGCGCTAAAACTAGACAAATGAAGAAATTCACCAAGATTAATGATGCCTCCACATCAAACCAAAACTTCACATGTTTTGAATATGGTAAGCCTAGTCACATGAAGATGGAATGTCAAAACCTGAAATATAATTCCTTCAAAGGGAAAATGAAATGGGGACTGGACGAAGAGCCTACATAGCTTAGAAAGACAATGATATCAGTTCTACCTCTGAACCAGAAAATGAAGAACAAACTCATCTCTCACTAATGGCATCTCACCACTGTGATGATGAAAAGGTAAATGAAACTAAACTATTTTCTTCTTCTGAATTACAACTTGCAATTAATGACTCACATGATGAATATGTCAAACTCACTAAATTGTTTTTAAAACAAAAAATTGAGTTAGAAGTATTCAGAAATAAACTATCATCTTCTTCACGTCAAAATTGCAGTCCTCTTGAAAAGAAATTTTCAACATTAAGTCTTGAATTTAATAAATTAAAAAAGAGTAGCAAAAATTTAGACAAAATGATTAAAGATCATAGACATTCTACAGACCAAAGAGGTCTTGGCTATTCTAACAACCAAGTTTCTAAGAAATAAAATGTCTCAACGAAAACAAACTTTCAGAAACAAAGTATCATGCATTTAATTGTAGTAACAACAAAACTAGGATACATAAGCATCATCCCATATGTACTTAGTGTAAGAACCATGGGCATATACCAAATACTTGCATGATTGTAAAATATGGTGTGCCTTTAGGCCACTATAGATGGGTTGAGAAAGGTGCTAACCATGTAGGACCAAAGGAAAATTGGATACCTAATACTACTTAACCTATTTTGCAGGATAATTTGAGAGCCGTCTACAATCTATGGTACTTGGACAATGGTTGATCAAATCACATGACATACAACAAAGATAAGTTCTATGTCCTTACTCCAAGGGACAAAGACTATTTATGTTGAAGGAAAAATACTCCAAGGGACAAAGGCTATGTTACATATAGAAGGAGTATTGTATGTTGAAGGATTCAAGCACAACTTGTTGAGCATAAGTTAACTATGTGACAAAGGATTTCATGTGGCATTCTATCCTAATAAGTGAATTATCGAAATTATGGATTCTAAAAACTCTAAACTAATTGGTAAGAGGATAAATAATATATTTATGATTGACTTAGATTCTTCTTTACCAATAAAATGTTTAGTTGCTAATAATAATCATGATGCGGGGCTTTGACATTGAAGGATTGCTCATATTTATCTGAATCATTTGAATAAACTAATTAAGAAGGATTTAGTTGTTGGTTTACCCAAAATGAAGTTTGTTAAAGACAAATTATGTAGTACTTGTCAAAAGGGTAAACAAACAAAGACATCTTTCAAACCAAAGCATATGGTTTCTTCTGATAGACCATTGCAGTTACTACACATGGACTTATTTGGCCCTACTAGGACCAAAACTTTTAGTGGTAACTACTATGCTCTTGTGATAGTAGACGACTTTTCAAGATACACTTAGACTCTACTCTTAGTACACAAGAATGAGGCATTTCATACATTTAGCAAATATGCTAAGAGAGTACAAAATGAAAAATCCTTGAAAATATCTACTATTCAAAGTGATCATGAGAGTAAATTTCAAAATGCTTCGTTTGAGGAATTTTCTGATGATAATGGTATCACTCACAATTTCTATGCTCCTAGAGCATCAAAACAAAATGGTGTTGTAGAGAGAAAGAATAGATCGTTGGAAGAACTAACACGTACTATGTTGAATGAAATTAATCTACCAAAGCCACGGATTGATGTTTATAGGTGCATTGGTCATGAGGATCTATGGAGAAACCCATTTTGTGGACAACTTCCACATCAATCATGCTTTCACGAAGATTTAGAGCGACCTTGGTTTCACCATTAGTAGAAACACCGAAACGTTCAAGAATATTGGTTATGAAAATTGCATAGGGCAAGGGGCTTCGAGTTCCTCAAACATTCTACATTTGTCTCATTATCATCTGAGTCTAATTGATTTTGATGTTAAACTTCATAGCCTAAATCAATTGAAGTTCTATGTCACTAATTTGAGAATGGTTTGAAAATTTTGGTATAATGACATAGGTTAGAAAATAATGAAGCAAACAATCTTCAAGTTTGAGATGCCCAACAGATAAGATATCTCTATTTTTAATAGTCTCACCAAAGCTCTGTTACTTACGCATTTCTATTTCCTCTTTAGAAATTCTACGCAGAGAATGATAGAAATCCTTTCGATCATAGTTATCCCATTCACATATGAGGCCAAAACCTGTTATGCTACCTTGATAGGGTATGTTATAGAACAACGGACTAAAAGTTTTCAAATCCAGAACAATGTCTTTTCCTTTCACATAGGAAGTAAGACGATATTTTCAAAAGTCCATGTTGCAATAAAATACTCGAACAAGTTTAGGATAAATGACATTAGTTTCACAGCAAAAGTCAAAAAGATTTTTTTTGCCGTAAAAAATAAGGAAAAAGAAAATTTTCAAACTCAAAATTCCCCACATTACCGTATTTCGGAGTAAAGATGACTCGACCATGAAAGTTCTCCTCAAAGACTTTACGTTGCTCATCATTAGCAAGAATTCTTGTTAAATCCAGAGGGTTAGACTCCAAAGATGAAGTTCCCTGGTTCCTTTGAGTCACATTTGTGCATTGCTTCTTTGATCTAGAAGAGGAAACCATGGATTGAGGTTTTTGAGTTTTTAGATTTTGGAGATTTGGGGTTTTTTGATTTAAGCCATTAACCATGAAAATGATGGTGTAGAAGTGTTTAGAGTTGAAAATATGATATGAATAGACACAAAAATCACCAAATGGATAAAAAATAAAGAGTTTAGGGATTGAGAGGGTTAAGCCCGAGTTGAGGAAGAAGATGAGTTTGAAAAAATTGAAAAATGCAGAAAAATCACATATATAATTGCATAGAGTAATCTCTTACTCGCTTTGAGTAATGGGTTACTCAAATTAGAAAATTTAAAATTTTCAAACAACAATTTTGAGTAATCGATTACAGTATTTGCGTAATCAGTTACTAAAACACCCTGTTTAACCTTATAATCAGTCACTCTTTAGAGTAATCGGTTACTGACCCAAAATTTTTTATGTTAAGCATACTGATGCTATAAAATGATTTTTAACCCAAAATTTGAAAGTTTTAAACATAAATAAGCACTTTTAAGTACAAGTAGGCATGAGATAAACATAATGAAGCATATATATAATCATATAATCATGTTAAAATAGGTAAGCTTCATCAATAATGTCTAATTTTATAAAAAAGGTTTTTTAGCCAAGGGTTTAGTGAAAATATCTGCTAGTTGGTTATGAGTATCAACGAATTCCACAGTTACATCTTTCTTTTGGATATGATCCCTAAAGAAGTGATGTCTTATATCTATGTTTTTGGTTCTAGAATGCATAACTAGTTTCCTTGTGAGGTTTATAGCATTAACATTGTCACATTTTAGAGGAGTGCAACTTAAGTCTAAGCTATAATATCGTAATTGTTGCTTAGGCCACAACACTTGGGCACAACAACTACATGCTGTTATATATTCAGCTTCAGTAATGTTTACGATAAAACATGGACATTTTAAAGTCTCCTCTACTGGATACAACAGGATATGCTGGATTGTCTCTGTTCTACTTGCAGGTTATCATTTACCGAGTTGTCGGGGGCAGGTGGGTGTGCAGGTTGCATAGCAGGTGGAATGTTGGTCAGTACTTAGGGCGTGCGGCGCATTGATGATGGAGTTAGAGACATTAATGGGGTGCCAAAGTCATTAATGAGGTGCCAAAGACATAATAGGGTGCTAGAGACATTAATGGGGTGTCAGAAGCATTTATGGCACTTTCGGTGGGTTTGGACCGCCCCCTTACCCGAGGCGGGTTGAAGAACACCCGGATTATCCGGGGTAGAAAATCTCTGCATGTCTATCTCATGTTCCAAAATCTCTCCCCTTCTAAAAAAAGATGGTTCGTTGTTGTGTGGGTTCTCTTCTTCTCCTGATATGTCTTCCTTCTAGCTCGATGGTAAGGGAACATAATGGCTGACAAGGTCACCAAAGAATCTCCAGAAAAGCGAGACGTGGAAGATCGTGTGAACCCTAGCTGATGGTGGTAGTGCAAGATCGTATGCCACTAGTCATATACGACGCACCACACGACAAGGACAAAATAAAGGTCCCAGCTTATGAGATGTCATCGTGTCATAGTAACTTGTCGATATGGCTAAAACTTCGAAAGGACCCAATCATTAATCTCAAATGTAATATATGCCCTCCTTGATTGTGATTGAGCTATCATACTCTGTTTGGCTTTAAGCTACCATTTGTGTGGTTGAGCGTTAGCAAAGCATCTTAAGTATGTTTGTAAACTCCTATTGACCACCTCAGACTATCCATTGGACTATGGGTGATATGCGGTACTAAAACATAGGGTTATTCCCTGGATGCAAAAAATATCCTTCCAAAAGGAACTAAGGAACAATTTATCACGGTCCTAGACAATAGAGCGGGGAACCCCATGAAGTGGGCATACTTAGAAAGACAGTCCACCACTACCCAGATGACAGAATGACCATGGGACATGGGTAAGTTTATGATAAAATCCATAGATATGTATGTCCATACTTTTTTGGGATACGAAGTGGTTGTAGTAAACCACTAGTTTTAGTCAGAAGATATTTGTTATACTAGAAAACTGAACACTAACATATGTATTGTTTTGGCTGTTTGTAGATATCAGGTCAATAATAGGAGGCTTCCAAACAAGCTAATGTGGGCTTAGGTCCATAATGGTCAGATGTGGGTGAGTCATGGAATTCAAAGACTTCTGAAGTTGTCCTAGATATGGTATGTATATCCGGTGATCATAGAATACTAAGCCATTTGAGAAGTGAAATTATTTTTCATGTTAAGATTTGTTTCTGTTTTTTATGAAACTCTTACCTTCTGGTGTGAGGTAAAATGCAAGCAGCTGGTCCAATATGGCTTGAACTGGTGAAGACAATGAAGCATAGATTGGGTGCTCTTCAGAGTGAAGATGAGACAAGGTATCGACCATTCTATTCGAGGTACCGGTTCTATATTTAATCTCAAATTAAAACCCAATCAAATTGGTAGCCCAATTTTGTTGTTCTAGTGTTTGTAAGCCATGTGTCATCAAATGTTTAAAGTTTTGTTGATAAGTTAATATTTTGAATGAACAACCTATCAAGTATTGATGCCATTTTTTAATGCCTTTGTTACAACATACATCTCCTAGACATAGCCAGAAACATGTTGAAAGTGGTTGGACATCTTTCAGTTGAAGAAGGCGAGATGATTGCCTTCCTAAGAGAGCACTACCTTGATTTCTACAGAGGAAGCGTTTGTCTCAACATCAAAATCCTTTAAGAAATCTGGTAGTCTTAGTACTGATGTCTTAGTCATTGCATTCTTTAATATTGTAAAGGTCAGTTGAGCCTCCGATGTCCATGTAAAATTATGAAGTTTTAATAAATTAGTGAGCAGAAGGGAGAGAGGGGCGCAGTGCTTAACGAACTTACGATAAAATCTGGTAAGTCCTAGAAAATCACATAATGTTGTAAGTGATTGAGACGGTGGCCAATCTACCTTTGCCTTGATCTTATCAGGATCTGGCTTCACGCCATCCGATGAAACTATATGCCCCAAATAATCAACTAAATCTACCCCAAAGTGCATTTAGAAAACTTTGCATGCAATTTATTAAACTATAATAGGGCCAAAATAGTAAAGAGATGCAACAAATGATCATTTAAATTGTCAATATAAACCATAATATTATCAAAGAATGCCATAACAAACCATTGTAAATGAGACCTAAGAAAATCTTTCATGGCCGCCTGAAAAGTGGAAGGTGCATTGGTAAGTCTAAAGGGCATGACCAAGAATTCATAATGCCCATCAAAAGTGTGAAATGATGTCTTGTGAGTATCCACTGGATTCACATGATCTGATGGTAGCCAGATCGCAAATCAATCTTGGAAAAATCATAGCACCTTCGAGCTCATCCAGGAGCTCGTCAATTGTCGGTATCGGAAACCAGTCCTGAACAGTAATTGAATTTAAAGCCCGATAATCCATACAAAACCTCCATGTTCCATCTTTTTTTCGCACCAAGAGTACTTGCGAATAAAATGGGTTGGTACTAGGTATCATAATACTAGTGTGCAACATCTGATTCAACATAGAACTCATAACTTCTTTCTTGGAATGTGGGTAAAGATAAGGCTTGCTATTCACTAGGGCAAAGTTAGGCAAGAGGGTAGTAAAATGGTCATGGGATCTTGGTGGTGGTAGATTAGTGGGGGTGCGAAAAACTGAGTCGTGGGTTTGTAGAATTGTTTGGATTTGTGGGTGAGGGTTATGAGGGTTCGACTTGTGGTGTGAGGGTTCTATTAGGTGAGATGGTAATATAGTAATTGAATGAAAGGTATAGATACTATTTGTATGGAGTAGTCGGTTAAATTGATGCAGGGTGGTGGGTTGAGGTGTGGAACCAAATTCCATAGTGAGAGTGATTAGAGTCTGGCCAATTGTGAACTTGATTGATGGAAGTGAAAATTTGGATGTGACCGGTCTTAGGGTTCGAATCCATTCAATACCTAGGACAACATCTGCCCTTTTAATAGGAAATAAGTAAAAAGGGACCAAATACTCCTGATTTTGGAGGGTAATGGGTGTATGATCACAAAACCTGCTGCAATAGATATGGGCTCCATTCCCCACCATTACTGGAAATTGGGAGGTCGGTGTCATTGGTAGTTTCAAGTGAGTTGCAATGCCTGGTTGCAATATGTTGTGGGAACTGCCTATGTCAACAAGAACAATCACAGGATGTCCATAAATGGAGCCATAAAACTTGAGTATCATTTGTGAGAAATGACCGTCCAATGCTTGGTCATATATGTGAAAATGAATGAGTTCATCTAAATGCAGGTCCATAATGGGGTCAGAAACATACTCAGAAATAGCTTCAAGGGAATGTAAGAGAGTGTCTGAATATGTATTTTCATCATCCAGCATAAATAAAAACTTCTTTGGTTGGCAGTAGTGACCATGAATAAATTTCTCATCATAGTTGCAACAAAGTCCCTAGGTTCATCGTTCATGTAGTTGTGCAGTGAATAAGCGACGTATTGGTATAGAAGGGATATGAATGGGAGGTTATGGGCTAGGGAAATTTGGAGTTGTAGTTTTGGGAAATACGGGTTAATGATTTTAGGGACCAAAACATGAGGTTTTGGCCTGGACACGGTTAAAGCCTTTTACCTTAGCATCCACTAATTTAGCTAAGCACAATGCTTCAGAAATGGATTTGGGCCTTAAATAGCCAACTCCTGCCGGATTTCTGGTAACAAACTAGAGATAAAACAGTTGAGGATGACTTCTAGATAGAGCCTCCAAATTCGATTATATAGTTTCTTGAACTGTTGTTGGTAATCAGCAATTGTACTATGTTGTTTGAGTTTAAAAAGCTATGCCTGGTTATTAGTGAAGGAAGATGGACCAAAACGAGTCTGCATGTCCATAGTGAAAGAATGTCAATTTGTCAACTAACAATTATGGAACATACATTTGAACTAGCTAAGGGCCTCTTTGTGCATATAGAATAAAATCATGCCAAGGCGTTGATCTCGTGGTACCATATAAAGCTGAAAATCTGTTCAACTTGAAAACTTCAATCAAGGGGCTCAGATCCATCAAACAAAATGAGTTGTAATTTGGATGGGTGTGGTTGGGATGGGGAAAACGGTAGTTGCGGGAAGGTGGAAAGTGGCGGTAGGGAGTGTGAGGGTGGGGTTTGGAATGTTGGCATGGATGTGTTGGGAAGGGATGTTGGTGGGGGTTGTGGTTGAGTAGAAGAAACATAAGGGTGTGTGGTAGAATGAGTGACATGGGAAGAAGAGGGGTGAATGGGTGATATGTGAGGATCTCGGGAAATAGAGGGCAGAATGTGAATACCAATAAGCTTATCTATGATGTTATGGAGGACAGTGGTGATGGCAACATGTCTAGCATCCTATTGTTCTTGGTTTTTTTTGAGTTTGTCTATAAGAAGCTGGGAAAGGGAATCATCAGAATCCTTTTGAGAGGCTTTGGGAGGCATTGAAGAAGAAATGAAAGCACCAAATGTTAGGCTCACAAATATTTAGAAGAATCTAAGGCTAAATTAATTGTAAGAGGATTACGAAATTATGTTGAAGAGAATTCACTCATTGATTGCCCATTCTAGGACTCAATATATCCTTCAAATAGAGAATATGGATGAAAATATCTAAAGTATATTGAATCTTCACCATACAATTGGTGATATCCTATATATTTGACATGTTTTTAACCATAATTATTTACTAGAATTTGTAATCTTTATGTCAGATATGTTTAGCTGTAACTCGTTTAGGCCTAATAGTGTGCTCCATTTGGGTCCTATCACCCTTACTCATAACTCATCTCCACTTCATCCCCTCTTCTAAAAAGATAAATAAAACTACTATATTTTTGTAAGGGTTAGAGCGGTGGTCAAATGAATAAATTTTTTGGTATAAAAATCAATGTTTTGTTCACTTTAGTTCCACCTTTTTTGTAAAATTAAAATGCCATGTATTAGCCTTACTATCTTGCTTTATTCTATTTACAAAATACAACATACATAGAATAAAATCAACATATTGGGTTTGACTACTTCATCATATTGTAGGACTTGAAACATTTTATCATTTTCTATTTTCCACTTTTTTTCAATTGCTAATGCATTGAAGCTTATGTTCCAATACGTTTACATCATTTTCCCTTTAAATAAAAGTTGATTCTAAGACGGAGGGGGTTGGTTTTTCTAAATTGAGAAAAATGATAGTTATGGCTATATAGGTCCAAATATCAATTTCAATGATTGATATCATATATGTCTTCTTTGGCACATGCTTTTGGTGTTTGTGCCAACTTAATTAATCAATACGATTCCTTTTCCTATTTTGGTTGTACAAATGCAATATAAAGATGAAAAAGCTACTTCACATAAGTTTGAAATCTTTACATAAACACTTGATTTGTATAAATACAAATCAACGACCTTAGAATCCATAGATACTGCACATGCAAAGTTTAATTCAGTGATATTTTACATGCGAATTAATTTACATAGCTATTATTATATATTGTTATGTCACAAATATTTTTACCTTGTTTATACAGTTGCATTATTTCATGCTTATTAGAAATTAAACAATGTTTATGTTCAAATTGTATTGGCATACATTTATTGATAAGTGTTTGGTGTTAACTAAATTCGTTATGGATATTGTGAATGCAAACCTTATGCTCTAACCTATTTGTAGACAAAAGAGATGGAATCATACACACAAAATGATGGTCAGAAAAAAAAAACTTCAATGTATCATTGCTTAGGAAAAAGTTTTTATTAAAAGGAATAATTTAGAAAAGCTTAAACACAATTCCAGCCTCCTTTTCCATTTGTCTGTGCCAACTTCAAATCGAAGCCTACATGTATAAAGGAAATGGTGTAATTGAGTGTTTGAAAGAACTCATTTTTTTCATATCTTCGAATACAATCATACTCAAAGCTCATTCAGTCGTGAAAATCATAGGTTCTATATTCCAAGTCTAACTCCTCTCCAGTAATGCAGAGGTCAATACAAATTATAATTGAGGGAAAGTATCATAGACAATATTGTCATCAATAAAAACAAATGTCATCAAAATTCTTTATCCAACGAAATAAATAAAATACTAAGAAGAATTGATCTAGTCAAATTTCATGTAATTTATGATCTTTCAGAACTCATTGGATTCCTTCATCCAATGAGCCAAAAAAACCTCTACAAGGGTTCAGTCAAATGTATGTCATTTTTTATATTTAAGCAAGAGATCTTATTTGATTTTCTCATCCAACAAGCCAAATAAAACCTTGAGAAGGATAAGATAAAATGTAATGTCATTGCTAATCTTTCAACAACTTAACCCATTGATTTTCTTCATTCAACAAGCTAAATAAAACCTTAAGAAGAATATGACAAAATGTAGTGTACAAGATGATAAATCATTACTTGATGAACATATCATTTCAAACCAGATCAATCTAAATAAACTATAATAAACTTAAATTGAAATACTAATTATAATTTTATTAGTAGTGGCAGGGAATAGTAATGGTAATGTGGTAGTGGTGAAAGCTCCATACATGAAATAGAATTATCTTTTGTTTTCTTAATACTTCAATTCTCCATTTTTGATTATTCTGACATTCAGAAATGATTTTTGGCAAAAAGACAAAGATGATTCTTCTTGTGTTGGGTAATTCCAGGCAACACTTCAGTATCAATATCTTCACCTTGTGGCAATTCCCAATCAAAGGAATAAAGAAGATTAGCAATAATAAGTTCCAATGTGGGAATTGCCATGGATAAACCTGGGCAAATTCTGCGACCTGATCCGAAAGGAATTAGTTCGAAATCTTGTCCCTTAAAATCTATAGAACTTTCTAAGAATCTTTCGGGATAAAATTCTTCAGGGTCTTTCCAAACTCCAGGATCTCTCTGAATAGCCCAAGCATTCACATACACTATTGTCTTGGCTTTAATTTGGTATCCATCTATAATGCAATCTTCATTTGCTTCTCTTGGCACAAGTAGTGGTGCTGGTAGGTGCAATCTCAATGTCTCTTTTATCACTGCCTTCAAATAAGGAAGTTTTGTAATATCATCTTCACCTATAAAATCTTTCTTGTCTCCTAATTTCCTAATTTCTTCTTGAACTTTCTTCATCACTCTTGGGTTTTTTATTAGTGCTGTCATAGCCCACACTGATGTGGCTGCAGTGGTGTCTGTTGCTGCTACAAGAATGTCCTGCCAAGATATTTGAAATATGCCAAATATACTCATACCAATTCTTTCCCTTCATGGAGAGACAAGTACTATAAAAAACAACGGAAAATATAATATGTTAAAGACATTTTTATCCTTTTATATATATGATAGAATAATACTTTTGTCATTAAAAATACAAGTAAAATCAAGTATTTGTGTGTCCATTTATATAAAGTATCCTTGTGCATACCAATATATATCTTTGTTGGTTTCATATGTCAGACATTACAGGAATCTGAAATATAGATATTGCTCCACTTCTAGTTACCTATCTAAAGTTTTAAAATGAATGATGTCTGTAGTTTTTTAATAACTCCATTGACATCTATATAATTATTTGAGTGAAAGAGAAAATCAAAGAAGGCTAAGTCATTTTATTTCGGACCAATCATCCTATGACTAACACTAAACATGGTTTAAGGTCAATAAAATAGGGTAGCAATAAAGAATGGGGATTAAATGTTATCATTCATGTCTTATTTTGTGTCCCAAGTCAATTAAAAAGTTTCATTCAATGAAAAATAAAATTAATAAAAACAGAAATTAATAATTTAATATTATTTTATGAAGTTTGATTGCATAAGAACATGAGGATTGAAAATTCTGGGACAGAGAATTCATGTCCAACCAAAAAAAGGCTAAATCATGTTACCTATAGTCAAAATTAAAAGTTAAATGACATGTAAAATTTTGTAAACATTAGGAGCTGTGAAATACGGATATGGATGTGAGTATTGATATTAGATACATATCCGATATGGATAGGTGAAGATTAATAAAATATCAGTGCTTGCTTAATAGATAAGAAGAATAAACATTTTCTTATACATATTAAATGATAAATGAGGAATGTTTTAAGAGACCATACCATGAGGATTGCTTTAATGTGATCATAAGTGAGATCAATTGAAAAAGAACGCTCCTTCTTTAGTTGAAGTAAGACATCAACAATAACCTCATCATCATTCTCCTTCTTTAGGCGTTCATCAATTACTTCTTGGTAGAACTTATCCATCTCTTTGAAAATTCGATTGAGGCGTGCATGCATTCCCGTAAGTTTATCAATCCAACCCATGAATGGAATATAATCTGAAACAAAGAAAACTGCGAACATTTCTTGAACTTCATTGAACATCCCATGGAACTTACTCTTTTCTGTTTCTTCATCTTCATAACTTCTACCAAAAGCAATCCTGCATATTATAGTGCTTGAGAGAGAAATCAATAACTCACTCAAGTTTGTGACTGTTGAATTTGAAACATGCCTAGATATCTTCTTTATCATTTGCTTCACCTCATAATGTCTTATAGAAGAGAAACATGAGACACGCTTGGAGTTAAAGATATGGACGATACAAATTTTTCTTATCTCTCTCCAACAATCATTGTATGGTGAAAAAATAACCTCTATTCTATTATATGACAATTTCTTCTGGCCAAGAAAAGAAGGTCTTCCACAAAAAACAAGGTCATGGGTTTTCATTATCTCTTTGGCTAGTTTAGGTGAGGAAACAACAATAGCTGGTCTTAAACCTAGTTGAAGAGAAAAGAAGGGACCATATATTTTTGAGAGTTTCCATAGTTGAAGATGAAGGTTGGAAGGGTCATTCAGCTGAAGAAGGTTTCCAATAATTGGAAATCCTTTAGGACCTGGTGGAGGAGGTGGGTTCTTATTGGATCTGTGTTTGTGGAAGAATAACAATATAAGTAGAGGAAGTGTAAGACATAGAAGGAATAGAACTATTGACACCATTGTTGCCAATGACCAACTATGATGATAAAGAGAAGCTTTGGGTATTTAAATCGGATGAATATGTACCATTCCCGATATAAATTTACAATCAGAATGTTCTATTTTATTATTTTTTGCTTTTAAATTTTTTATTTATCCCATATTAATATATGATTGAATTATGACAGAAAATAAGACATTATTAAAAAAGGTGATCATCATGCATATTGTTCTTCCTGCGTTGTTGCAAACTAATCAAAATGTCTTATTTAATTGGGGAAAATTATAATATGAATTAATATTTTATATTATTTAATGAAATATTATTGTACCGGAATATGAAGATAAACTCTTTCTACGATTCCTTTCTATTTCATTCTTACGTATCCTATCAACTTTCTAACACTTGGAGGAACACGTGGAGGATAGGTTGCGAGAATAATTCCTGAATATACATTTTCTGAGGTGATTGTTTGTGAAAAGAAAATGAGGTTATATAAAAGTGGATATAGAAGATTTTTGTTCCACTATCCCCAAATCTTAATTAAAGCCTTAAAGCCATTCATTTTAAAGATTTTTATATCACTTGCTACATTCATTTTGTTATCCACTCTTTTTTCTATAAATTACTTATAGTATGTTATATTTTTATTTATATATTAATTATTATATTATATTAATTCAAAAATATATGTATATGTTATATAGTTTCATTTTAAAATTTATGGAAGAAAATTGACAAGAATTCCTTACTAAATAAAAGGTATGCACTTGATATATTACTTCAACAATATTGCTTAATTATCACTTAGAAATTATTAATTTTGATCCCTCATGTTTTTTAACATTATTAACTTAATCCATAATAATTTTAAATTACTAATTTAGTGATAAATGATTTCAGCGTAGAACCATGTTAATCATTCTGTCTATATTTATCCGTTAATGTTAATAATTTGTCCTATATATACTATTAACTATTGACATGGCCAATCCATGACACGTCACTGAATAACATTAATTTTTTCAAACAAAAATCATTTTTCAAAATGATGTCGGATTTATTTATTGTTTTAAATTAAACCATAAATGACATTGTTTTGACTTTCTTCTTTGGCCCTCCAATTTTTCCACCCGTCTTGAGAGGGTGAGCACTAGCAATCAACCAAGATTTCTGATTCCCGCTCTCACATAATAAAACTAAGTTCCATATTTTAATCTAAAAAGTAACAAGAAGAAGAAAAAAAGGAGAGAAATTCAGTTGCAATAGAAATTTAAACAGAACTCTCTCTTAGGCTATTATGTCTTATTTGTTCCCCATTTAGGTTGCTCTTTTCTCTCTCTTGTGTGACGAAAAAATAATTGAGATAAGGAAAATTGGGTGTGAGTTTTGTGGGAATTGATAGAAGAAAATCAAACCTAGGAAGAAGAAAATTTGGGTGGAGAAGAAACCAAATCTGGGTTTAGTTTTAAAAAAAATAATTAACTTAAAACTAAATTGTTAGAAACAATTACATGTCATCCAGTAATGTATTACACTAGTTAACATGAATTGGCTATGTCAACAGTTAACGTTACATATCAATCAAACCGTTTAACTGACAAATGTGGACGAGAACTAATGTGATTATACGTTGGAATTAGTAATAACTAAATTTATAATTTAAAATTATTAGGAACTAAGTTTGTAAGGTTAAAAAAGATAAGAGATCAAAATTGGTAATTATTCTTACATTTTAAAACAAAACATTGCTTAATAATAATTAGTGATTGAATAACATGTAATAATACTTACCAACTAAAATAATATCTTCTTGAGTAAATTTAATTTATATTAAAATCAAACAAACTATATTAAAAACAATCGTACAATTAATTATAGCGTATAAAATAAATTATAAAATACCGTGTTATCAAAGTAATGAAATAAATTAAATAATTTTCTTTGTTCACTTTTGTTTTTATCTAGTTTTATGATTTTTTTTTACCCTTTTATTATTTATTTATCCAAACGGGCAACCTATTAGACCGTTTTGAAATGGATGCAAGGGTATGTAAATTTGTCAAAAGTAGTAAATGTGCATGCTTGCATTTGCTTTTGTTTGTGGACATCTTGGAGGCGTGATATAAAGGAATGATGATCCTCTCCATTAACGGAGAGGCAAGTGCATATTTTTGCAATTGTTTGTAGTAACAAAATTGTAATTTGTTATAATTAAAATGATAAATATGTCATTAAAAATTGTATTTTTTTTATTTTTTGAAGTATTTATCTCTCCATTAACGGAGAGGATCCTAACTCGATCTAAAGAGGTTGGACCATCCCATTTTGCTATTAATAGCATCAAGATTAGGATTCAATCTTTGAAGTTTTCTTGTATACAAAAAATGGAGCTTTTGTAGAGTGACAATTCACAAATCACAATAAGGTTATGTAATGTCGGTGGGTTAGCTTGATCCAAGATAAATCTGTGTGTCAAATTTTCTCAACCACTATCTCATTTATTTTGATAAATTGGATAATTGTTGATTACTTTCTATTTATCAAGTGTTATCATCATTATTAGATTCTTTTTTAGTTTAAAGCATTATTCTTAATCAAATTGATTTTATGGTACTTGTTCCACCCTGGATAAATCCGGGTTTGTTCTGGGTGCACAACCATATTAAATACTCGTCATTTACTCACCAAGGATGGGCCAAGCTTACTACAAGCGTTATTAATATCTTTGATACATCATTAATGCATCTCTGACTCACCATTAATGCTCATCTGGTTCGCCATTAATATGTCGCTGACATTCCACTTGTAACACCACCTGCAAGTTCTACTTGCCCCAACAGATCGACAGTAGCAAACCTGCAGGGTGGTTAAGGACAACCCGACCTACCCCTACAATAGCCAATGGCTAGACACTACGTCAGCCATTCCAAACTCTAGAAATAGGAGACTCTTATACATGAAGTAGCATTAATATATCATTCCTTATTTATTACTTATATTCATTACTCTGCCCTCACTTCTATCTTATTTACTCTCAATCTCTCTCTAAAACCATATATTGAGTTGATTGTCGGAGAACATTTTCAGGTACTTCCCCTGACAGATCCAAACAACATTTCGATCAGAGCTCCAAACTTCTGTTACTCAACCGGACACTCGATTTCGGCCTCATCTGATTAACATAAAAGAACACTACTATTGTTAATTGCTCAATAATCAATCATTTAAGTTGCATTAAAGTGATTGTTTTTATCCTTGGAGCAACACTTGTTGGAAGGGACAACCACACACATCGAAAGGGATTAATTCATACCCTTGGTAGTACAAAAAACCTCATTCTATGTGTGTGTTGAACCTTTGTTTACCTAATGAGTGACATCACAACTAAACTTAAGAAATTAACACAATTCATAACAAAGATCCAAAGGCGTGAGCTCTAATGGCAAATGTGCTTCAATTAATAGACTATCAATCTTCAATGGTGAAGGTTAAGCCTATTGGAAAACATGAACAAAAATTTTCAATGAAGTTGTAGATGTTTATATATGGGAATCTACAAAGAATGGACCTCTTGCGCTAGAACATTTGTTTGATAGTGTCACTATGTGTTAATCTATATCTCAATGGATTAGTGATGTGAAAAAGAAAGTGCAAAACAATATTGAGGCTAAGAACAATTTTTAATTCTACATTATCTTATGATGAATTTTTTAGAGTTTGTAATTGTGTTAGTGTTAAGGATATGCTGGCCACTTTTCAAGATACACACAAGGATACAAGCATTAATGCATGAATATGAATTGTTTGGCATATTACCAAATGAAAAATTAGTGATATTCAAAAACAATTCTCCCATATTTTTAATCTTATTACTATCCTAGGTAATGTTCTTAGTAATGATGAATTGCTTTACAATGTTCTCTGATATCTTTATAAGACTTGACAACCCAAATGATCTTTTTACCATTTCCATTGTGATATGAACCTACTTGAAGGGGTTGTGATTGTTTATCGATCATTCTTGATTGAAGGTTTATTTGTATTTTTAAATTGTTAATGATTAAAATTTGTATGAACTTAATTAGGTGATGAGTGTATTTTGGTTTGAGAGAGAATGTGTATGAATGTGTTGTGTTTGAGTAAATGGATTTGTATTTTGATTAGGAAAAGAGAAGATGGTAAAGATTGACAAGATGAAGGCGCCACAAAGACAAGTATTTGATAAAGCAAGGTTGTTCGTCATAAACAAGGATGCTTGATGAGAACTAAGGTATGACGCCACACCAATGGTGATAACCCTATGAACACCACAGTGAATATACCTTAATAAGTTCTAATTGTAGCAGCACGACTCAACTAATATGGAAGGATTTAATCTAAATAATATTCAAGTAGTTATTTCTCAATGTAATTCAGTTACATATATGGTTATGGCTAGTCAATACGGCTCCACGAAATAAGCTAAAAAAATTAAAACATTAAACATGTCTAATTCTCCCGCATAAAACCTATGGGTTGTCTTGGTTCATTGATTCCCTTAAAGGAAATAATAGGCAACGATTTTACAAGGCAAATATCACCATAACTTATGGAGTTGAAATGAATCCCATGAATATCTCCATGACTCCAAATAAGGTAAGTAGTCATATTTTTCTTTATTTTTTTCTTCACACTAAACTTGGCTTATATGCCCATGTCCATTCATTGCTTCTTCTCAATGCAAGTTACATGCCAAATCATATATAGAATGTGGTAATTTCATGTATTTTAATTTCTTACCATGTGCCTTAATTTTATTGGAATTTTCTCTTATTTGGCAAGTCACAATCCCTTGCAATTAAATTGAATCATGCGCCTTCTCGAAAAGGAAGTTACCAGACGGCTTGGTCTCTATATGGAAATAAATAATTCCATGCCTTTCCCTCAAGAGGCAACAATCCATAAGAATTACAATGATTTATTAAAAATAATAAAAATAACTTAAACTACACGTAGGATAAAAGACCCACACTATATTAAATAAAACTCCACAATGTGACCCCCATTTGACTCACATCACATTGTTACATTATTCATGAAGCTAAACAAGTATAAAATGGAAGTCAAACATCTATCACTTGAGAAGAAACTTATTGAAAGAAGAAAGAGATTGTCATTTAATTAACATCATCGAGAGTGGAAAATGTTTGAAGAACCACAAGATGAATATAGTCTTTTTGGTAAAAGATGAATATAGTTTAGATTTATATGATATTGATGAAGATAAAATGGGGTTATTTTTTAGAAAAATTGGAATGTTTCTAAATCAGAAAGGGGACGTTGGAAAATTCAAGGGTGAAGCAAAAAAAAGACTCAAACAAGAGAAATAATAACTCTTCTCTAAATAAAGTCACGTGCTCACATTAATTTAGTGCCTAGATTATCTTAAATGAAACGATAAAGTGAATTTTTTTAAAAAGGATGAGTTAGGGAGAAGAAAAATATCTTACATATTATATGGTGAAACTTTAAGGTAGAAGTGTCAAAATGGACGGTCCTGGTTGGACAGACCCACCAAAGTTCGAAAATTTATGGGGCTTGAATATTATATTTTGTAACTTTTACTAAATCCGTGCTTTTTAACCCGGAGCGGCCAAACTTCAATAGAACTGTGTTTGGGCCGAGCTTACAAGGCGTTATAGCCATCCGTTTTTCCTTATTTTTTTTATCTTTTTTGGGATCTTTGGCTTGGTAAGAAGCCACATATAAAAATTATTTTACAAAATAACTTATAATAAAAAAATAATAAACATTATGTTATGACTTTGAATAAAAAATGGAGTGATATCTACAAAATATATATTTATAAATTACAATAATGTTATAAAGTTAAACATCGTATTAATTTTCCTATTTTATAGAATATCATTTTAAGTATAGATAATTAAACAGATATCATACTATTGTTCCAAATAAAAATAATACAATGGCTATATAGATAATTAAACAGATACCATGCTGATGTCTAAATAGAGAAATCAATCTCAATATGCATAGAAAAAGTAATAATTCATTTCAAAATGACTTTATTGCAACCATCATAGATACACTAACTAATGCTAGGAACGGTAGCATTAATATACACATTAATATATTTTTTACAATTTTTTATTGTCATACAATATGCATAGAAAAAGTAGTAATTCATTTCAAAATAACTTGATTACAGCCATCATAAACGCACTTGCTTATGCTAGTAGTGGTAGCATTACTATACATATTAGTAAATTGTTTACAATTCTTTGCTGACTTACAATTTTCTAGCATTGAGAACTAGAAACTTATTTTTCCAAAGCACACTAACAAGACACATCACAAATGTATTCAAAGACTATTGTTCATGACAAATATTTTCTTCATACACTCTAAAATTTTCCATTGATTATACACTCATATAGTTCTTGGCATAAAGGCAAAGAGGAATCTTCTTGTGTTGAGTAAGTCCAGGCGATACTTCCAAATCGATATCTTCCTTTACAATTCCAGGTGGTAATTCCCAATTAAAGGAATAAAGGAGATTAGCAAGAATAAGATCTAATGCCGGAATTGCCATGGGCAAACCCGGACAAACTCTACGACCTGCTCCGAAAGGAATTAATTCAAAATCTTGTCCTTGAAAATCTATAGCACTGTCTAAGAATCTTTCAGGATAAAACTCTTGTGGGTCTTTCCAAGCCTCAGGATCCCTATGAATAGCCCAAGCATTCACATAAACTATTGTCTTGGCTTTAATTTGGTAGCCATTTATAATGCAATTTTCATTTGCTTCTCTTGGAACAAGTAGTGGGGCTGGTAGGTGCAATCTCAATGTCTCTTTCATCACTGCCTTGAAATAAGGAAACTTTTGAATATCATCTTCATCTATAAAATCTTTCTCACCTTCAAACTTTCTAATTTCTTCTTGTACTTTGTTCATTACTCTTGGGTTTTTTATTAGTGCTGTCATGGCCCATACTATTGTGGCTGCAGTGGTATCTGTTGATGCTACAATAATATCCTATAAGGAAAGAAGTTTAGTATCACTTGTGATTAGTATTGTTTAATAATTTACATCTATACAATCATTGAGTAGAAAAGAAGTTAATTGCAAACATATTTGTTTAATCATTAACATCCATTTGAAGCAAGTTAGTCTCTAGAACCAATTAGTTTGACAAACACAGATTTTGTAAAGTGATTATACTCAGCAAAAACTACTAGGAACTCAAAGAGCAATGAATTTCACTCCAAGGTCACCAAAGAGTTTCACAATCGCTGCAAAATTGAGAGTGTATATGTATTTACTAAAGAAAATGAAAGCATAGGAAAAGTAAAATATAATTAAGAGTTATTAATGATTCAGATTGTGGACCGCATCATGTAATGCAGCTACAATATAACTTTTGTAGTGACGGCCAAATTAGCATCACACTGCAACCAATTACAGTGTGACTCCAAATCACAATAATGTATAACTATATCAGGCTGCAGCGCAACTGTATTAGACCGCATTTAAGTTATATCGGGCTACATCAGATTCAAAAATATTTTGAAATCATAAAATAATTCATACTTCAAGTGCCGCATCACAACAACTAGAGTTACAGTAATCACAACTATAACCACAATCACGATCATAATCGCAATTTAAAATATTGAGAGGACAAATACTTGAATATTTTAAAGATTCGTATCCTATGTCATATTGTATCCTTCATTTTCTAAAAATATGTGTATCTACTTTTCATATACAATACTATTGGTATGAGTGGTTCATAGATTAAGAGATCATACCATGAGCACTGCTTTGATATGATCATAAGTGAGATCAACCGAAAACAAACGCTGCTTCTTCAGATGAAGTAAGACATCAACTATAACCTCTCCCTCTTCCTCTCTATATTGCTTATTCTGATCAACACGTTCATCAATGACTTCTTGGTAGAACTTATCCATCTCCTTGAAAATTCGATCTAAACGTGTATGCAACCCTGTAAGTTTATCAATCCAACCCATGAAGGGTATATAATCTGATACAAAAAAAGCTGTCATCATTGCTTGAAACTCATTGAATAGCCCATGGAACCTACTCTTTTCTGTTCCTTCATCTTCATACCTTCTCCCAAGAGCAACCCTACAAATTATAGTGCTTGAAAGAGAAATCATTAACTCACTCAAGTTTGTGACTTTTGAAGAAGAAGCATGCCTAGATATTGTTTTTATCATTTGCTTAACCTCATATTGTCTTATAGATGAAAAACTTGTTACACGCTTGGAGTTAAAGATATGAACAACACAAATTTTTCTTATTTCTCTCCAATAATCACTATATGGTGAAAAAAATATCTCTAACCCTTTATAGGACAATTTCTGTTGGCCAAGGAAAGAAGGCCTTCCAGAAAAAACTAGGCCATGGTTTTTCAAAACCTCTTTGGCTAGTTTTGGTGAGGAAATTACAAGGGCTGGCCTTGAACCGAGTTGAAGCGAAAATATAGGACCATATTTCTTTGAGAGGTTCCATAGTTGAAGATGAAGTTTAGTATTGTCTAGTTGAAGAAGATTTCCAATTATGGGAAGTCCTCTAGGACCAGGTGGACTAGGTGGGTTCTTATTGTTTTTGTGATTGTGAATGAAGAAAAATACAAGTATAGGAAGAGTAAGGCATAGAAGAAATAGGAGTGTTGACAACATTGTTACCTATGAGTATACCAAGTTACCAACTATGATGAAAAAGAACACAGTACACATGTTGATATATACATTTTTTCTTTCTCTATAATCTCACGATGCTGGTGTGCAGGCGAGGAGAACAAGAACTTAACAGGGAATACCCTTCATCCTTTTAGTTCATATGAATTATTATAATTCAGAAATCCAACTTGAGCTTCTTTCCATATCTTAAGAATTTTAAATAGCTATATTTTTACTACCTTACTGCTGAAAGATCTTCTTTCCATATCTTAATAAAAGAAACATCACCAATGATATAAACTTTTAATGGGTTGACTACGTCATTGGAGTATGAAACAAGATTTCAGTGAAGACAAGCAAGACTTATGCAATTAACTACTTTGCATATCAATATATAACAACCATTAAACATTATTAAATCACATATTAAAATATTTCTGGTGAGAAGTCACATCGCATGCCTAAGTGTTAGATTTATATACTTCTTGTATTATTCTTCTAACCACTTTGTTATCATGGTGTGATGAGTTGTGTGTTAGGGAATGATGTAGTATGATATTGTAAGATAAGGTTAAGTGAGTTGTAAGATTCTTGTGATAGTGATAGATGTGACTGAAAATGAGTTGAGTCGAATTAGAGCTCAACTCGATCAGGATTTGCTCACCTTAAAATTTGACTCGAATTCGATACAAGTTATTTTTTCAATTCAAATTCGGCTCAATTAAAGTTCACAAATTGTTTAACTCGGCTCAAATTAGTTCATTTGGACATACAACTCTAATAATTAATCAATTTTAAAAAATGATGCACAAAGTTATAATAAGAATGATATAATAACAATGAACGATTAACATAAAAAATAATGCATGCGTCATATATAATAACAATGAATATAATAAATTAGTTTATATATAAATAAATATATACATATCGAGTCAATTCACGAATCTAACGAGTCGAATTGTATTCAGCTTAAGTTCAGCTCGTTAATTTTAGGAGTTCAATTTCCAACTTAAGTTTTGCTCATTTGATTTATGAATCAAGTTTGTCAAGCTAAATAATAAGTCGAGTTTCGAACGAATATTGAGTTGATTCGATTTATTGTTTGTCATATGATTAACTAAGAGTATATCCATCATCTATGAGTAAGTAACTAATCTCACAGAGTGTGTGGTTGTTACTCCCAACAAATGTCGCTCACATGAATTAAACATTTGACATTTCAGTAAGCCTAATGCCTTGTTGGTAATCTCTAGGGTGTGAGTTTTGAGGAAAAAAACGTATATTCCGATAGTGTATGAGTTCATACAGTCACATTGTATCATTCATCATTCGTTTTAAATCATCATTGACTTTTCATAAAGTAATATAAGTGAATGGTGAATGGTGTATTGACTGGGTATAAATTTTTATACTATAATACATATATATTTCACAATGATTTTTAGGTGAGAATTGTAAATAATCTATCTAAATAAAAGATATTTTTCCTAATCTTCTTAAAAATACTCTATATTTGACCAATTACTAGTTCCTCCGGAAGAATATCTTTTTGTTCATTGAATTATCACACATTAAATATTTTTATCAGATTGGGACTTACTCGTTGGCTACAGTTTATTAATTATTATGTTGGTTGTTATGACCTCCCATTTTCATTAGCTTCAAAATTGGACCCAATTTAAAGGTCGACTTATCCGATCTGTGCACATGCACCCACTGAACAATTATTTTATTTCTGATACATTTTGTCTGATTCAATTTAACTTCTTCCTTTTGTCTCGGGCTCTCACATCTGCCGCAGACTCTAAATATCGGTCTCTTGATTAAACTTTTAATAAAAATGAAATTAGTATGATGGTAAGGATGAAAGACTTAAGAAATATAATGCAGAATGTTGCGAGTTCGAGTCTCATCAATAACAACAAAAATGAAGTTATAAGATAGTTTGATAGTTAGGTAAAGGATGTAAGCGAAGGAGATTATGAATTCAAGTCTTATCAACAAAAAAAAAGTTTGATGATTAGGATGAAGGATGTGACCAAAGAAGATTGATGGTTCACGTCTCATCTACAACAAAAATAATAAGGTGTTATTTATTTTAGATGAAACAGGTGATCAGTAACAAGTACAAGCTTAATGGTTTTGTGCACTAAAGGCTTCTCCTTACATTAGTATTTAGTCAAAATGATGGAATAACAACTATAAAGGGACTATGGCAATTGTTTTATGTGGACTTGATTCAAAATTCTCTATTTTTAAGGGTGAAAAAGGATAGGCCAAATCAGGTCAGATTTTGCTTTAAACAGATTCAGCCTATATAGCATATAGGAGCCTGAGTCTGACATGTTAGCCGGTTTAAAAACAATTTCAAAGTCTAGGCCTGACTTATTTAAAAGCCTAATATGACCTATTAGCCTATTTAAAAGTCAATTATACTATATAATCTTGAAATATGTTATGATGTCTACATTTAAATAGGTTAATATTTCTACTTTTAATTAGACTCTTCTAACACTAACAATTAAATTATATTTTTATATTAATATTACATGTGTATAATAATATTACTTACATTAAAATTGTATAATAGGAACATATTACATAATATAACTAAATAAGTCAGCCTATTATGCAAAATAAATATTTTGGTTGGCCTATAGTCTGGTCTGTTAAGGTAAATAAGTTTTTCAAAGTTTAAGTCTGACATATTCCCGAAAAAAGTTTGGTCTGACCTAACCTGTTATAGGTCAGGTAATAAGTCCATGGTAGACAGCCTAACCTATTTCCACTCTTACCTATTTTATAAAGACCAGAAATATATTTAAACATAAATATTTGGAGTATGGATCCTCTCCATTTAAGTTTTTGAAAAACAAAAAGAAATCTACCATGTAATAATATATTTATCCTTTTTAGTATAATAAAATAAGATCTTTATTATTAGAAATACAAGAAAATTAAAGTATTTGCTTTTCCATTAATGGAGAGTAACTTTATTCAAATATTTGGACATTATTCTCAATCAATCGACATATAAGCTGATCATACACGTGGCATACCCAGAAGAATAATACATATAAAGTTTTTATGAAGGTGATAGTATTTAATGGCATCTATTAGCAGTACTAAGGAATCTAATGGTGCGCCTGATGCGGGTTGAGAGACGATACAAAAAAATTGCACAACATCACATATTATTTATATTTTATGTTGAACATTATAAATAGAAACAGTGAAGAAAATAATGATTATATTTATTTGAGGTCTTTATTATTGCATTAACTTCATTATTTATACATAAATGATACTCAAATGATGCCCTTGTCATAACATTTTTATATTTTTTTGTTAAGAAGGAGTCACATATGATTATTGGCCCTAAGTAAAAGAGGGTTTTGCTTGTGTTGGATATGTCTGTGTTTCGTTTTTCCATCCCAGCTCAATTTCCCAATCAAACTACTAAAGAATGTTTGTAAGTACGGGCGGATCTCAGCCTTATGTATAAGGGGTAACGATCTTTAATTACAATTTAGAATTAAAATTAGTTAAAGAAGAATAAAATATAAAGAAGTATATAACTATAATTAAAAATAAAATATCTTAAAGAAAAATGTATATATATTTAAAGTGTAACTTTTTATCCTTTAACGACTCCAAAATAAAAAATTTAGCTAATTCTTGTTCTATATAAATTATTTTCAATATAAGATTAAATGAATGACTTGATTAAACAAATAATATGCATTTGTCTTCTTCATTTTATCAATTAATTAAAGCCCCAATTGATCATACAGGAACCAGAAATTTGATGTTGGGCACAAATTACATTGATGCATAATTTCCTTATGGGTTTAATATTACCTTTTCCCTCCTCATTTGCTGATTTAGAGTCCTAATGTTCCTATAGGATAGGTATGAGTTGTTCCTCTAGTATGGTAGGTTTATTTGCCCAAGCGTCCCATGCTTCACATTGAGTATTCAGTGTTCACGACATTCACAATACTCCTTTTTACCTTTTCAATTTGCATGCTTATGGAACCCATGTTGGACATTATCAAGTTCACACCATCCACTTCAAAATTTTCAGGTGAAATCCTCTTGAATGGACTCCTATCATTATCCACTTGATGTTGGTTTGATGCCACATTTTCGATAATCTTATAAGTTTTGGTTAACAAGGGCTCTAACTTCATCCAGAGGGGGCGAATAGGTGGTTCAGTACCTGATTACTGCTTTTCGGCGTAAAAGATATTCAATGATTTTCCTCTCAGTTTAATCGATTAAAGGATGTCCTAATCGATTGCATATAATCAATTAACTTCAGAGCTTAATCGATTAACCAATTCTTTTTTCTTGAAAAACTTGTTTTCTTGATAAACTAAGATTCAAAAGTCTACCTAATCTTGTATGAACTTTACTAGATGAACTTATACAGTTATGCAGTTAATTATACAAAATAGAACATGCAATAAACTCATAATGATTTGAATGTCAAGTAAAGTAAATCGAATATTACGAAAACGTAAATAATAAGGGATAAGAAAAATAAGACAATGACTTTTATCTTAGTTCAATTGCTAATCCACATGCAATCTACATCCAGGTCCCCTTTCAAATCTTGGAAGATTTTCTTCTTATGGAATAATGTTTTACAAACACATTTCCACCAAGACTATCTTGGACTAAGTTTCTAATGGCTTGCCTTCACCACTTCTAATAGATCCCACACCACTTCTAATGGACAAACTCACCACTTCTAACTTCTCTACCAATATTACTTGAACAATGAACCTAACTTCTAATGGCTCCTCACCACTTCTAACTAGGGTTTATCGAACATTCTCTTTTTCTTGGTGATACCACACACCAAAGAGAAATTGTCAATACAAATGTCTAAATATGTAAAAATGAATAATACACCTAAATGTCCTGAATATGCACGAACTTCCAGAATACAAAATCTTCCCTAAAAGTCTCACATAACCTAGAATATGAAGATGTGAGATGCGAGGTATCATAAACTTGATATGACGTGAAAATCTTGTAATACTTCTTGAATGATTCATGAAGTATTCTCCTATCTCTTTTGTGTATCAAATTACTTTTCTCTTTTTTCAGAAACACTTGGAAAATTCGATCTTTGAGTGTAAAAATAAAATAAAAAACCAATCAATGATTCAATCAATTTGTGGCAAATGGGAAAAGTTAGTTTAAAATACAATTATATTTTTTGTTCTAGTTAATCGATTAAACATTCTACTTAATTGATTAACATTCTTTAAATATCAAGACTCCAGAAACTGTAACTTCCCTTAATCAGTTAACCCTTAACTTAATCAATTAACGGATTCCCTTTTTGCATGTCTTAATTGATTAACTCAACATTAATCGATTAAGAGTTTTCTAAAAAGTTACTTTGATGTGTTATGAACCTTCTACATGATTTTTAAAACTATGATGCATGATTTTGAATTATGTATGATTTAACCGTGGTTTAATGCACAAAAATGACGTGACCATCTATTTATGCATGTGCATATAAATCATGTATGTATGCTTATAAATCTCATATTAGTTATGATCATATTTTAGGTTATGAGACTTCCATTAAGGTTCACCTAACCTAGACTCTACCCAATAAAACTTCTTAAGACCTAAGATAATAGACAATACATTAGTCTTCTAAATCTTCTTGAATGCTTGAACGTTGAGCCTTGGCTTTGTTGTTTGTCGATTTGTCCATGTCTTGAAGCTTGTCTTTAAACTTTATCTTCATTGAAATTATGTTATGTGTGCTTTCATTTACAATAAGCAACATTTAGACCCTTGTTCCTAAGTGTTTCATTAGGTGTGAAGTCAAGTAATTACTTTGAGGAAAAATCCAACCAGTTGTAAAAGGTATGGTCAAGCTTTTAGCGAATCTTTAAATCTCTTCCAAGCCTCCAAGATAGTTTCCCCATCTTTTTGGTTGAATTTCTGAATTTGACTTCTATAGTAAACAGCCTTAGATGGCTGGAAGAACTTATTAAGGATGACTTACTCTAGTGGAATCTACGTGGTCAAAGTCTCTTCAGGTACAAACATTAACCAATGTCTTGCCTTGTCCTTCAAAGAGGATTGGAATAGGGGGAGGCATATAGTGACTTCTGATGGTTTCATAGAATTCCGAGAACCTTTCAATGTAAGCATTATGATTTTCTTAAGTCAATCTCTTAAATTGATTTTGCATAATCATAGATAGCAAGGTGAAATGGCAAATAGTCAAAGGTTGTCATTATGATTGATCTACTTAGTTTTGATGAAGACAATGAGTTAACTGGAAGCTTGAAGATGTGGAAATCACAACAAACAACATGTCAAAGACTCAAAGGTTAACGTCGTAGACTTATGATTATTTTATTATTCTAGAAGTCCTAAGATGGTAGCCTAATTTTGAGTCTAGGTTAGGTAAACCTTAGATGAAAGTCACACAATAGTTTAAAATGAAATTCATATATGTTGAGGCATTACATCTAAATATATACGATAAGTAGAATCATGCATCTACAGTAAGCATACATGGTTTTTGTGTATAAAAGATACATCTATTTCAACATCATGTGTTGCTTGTTCTTTCATAATATATAATGTTTACCATATATCAATGAAAATCATTTTCATATATATTAATCCATTAACATGATTGATAATCAATTTTATCTTGTTGAAATATGTTAATCGATTATGGATTTGTATAATTGATTAAAAGGAGCTATAGTGACTAACTTCCTAGGATTTTTGGTTTATTAATCGATGAAACTTTAACGGAAAAAATATTTTGCATAAGCACGTTAATCGATTAACATCAGTTAAAATCAGTTTCATATAAAAGTTGTTTTTTCAAGTAATGTGTAGAATTCATGGATTCAAAATTTTCATAGAGAGGAAGAAAACCAAGATTCTCAGTACAAAAACTTGATAGCATTTTACTTATTTTTTGAGCAAATGAAAATGAAATATTGCATCGTTTTCTAGAAAAAAAGAGAATTTTTTTTTCAAAGTGCCATAGTTTTCATTCATTTGAAAAACCACTGCATTATGTCAATTTAGTTTTAGGCTTCTTGTGAGAGTTCTGTAGAGGTTCGTAGAGCCGAAATCAGAGTCTATATTCGCGTATTAAGTTTGCATCGATAACTCGGAAAACATTGTGAAACAAAAAGATTGGTTCTCTTGATGTGTTAGTATCATCATGAAATAGAATTGTGTGTCTTCATAGAGCAGGAAGTCTTGGATCAAGCGAAACTTCGGTTGGGCCAGAATCACGAACAGTATGGTATCCTAGTAGGCGATTCGTGAGGTCAAATCGAATGAGTAGGCTCATTGGGTTCAAGAAGGAAGTTCTTGCTAGGTGTATTGAAAGTATGATTGTATAAAACAATTGGTTTTTAACAGTGAAGAAAAATCTCCTAAGATCAGAAGGAAAGGTCTGGATGTATTTTTCAAGTGGACCCGCAAACAAAACAAGAATATAAATCCTTGAGTACTTTCTTTTTACCTATCTCTTTTACATTTCAGTCTTTATTGATTTCTGATTTGATTGATTTTTGTAATTTGTGCTAAGTGTTAATAATCTGTTTAAAATCAAGAATCAATTTAGGGCAATAAAGATTGTTAATCATCATTTTTGCATTGCAAAAAATCTATTTTCAAGAATATCAAGATATAGCATAATCGATTAATTGCAACAACTTTCTATTTTGTGCATTAATCAGAAAAGTGGGACTAGTGATCTGCTACACCTATTCACCCCCTATAAGTGTGATTTACCTTATTGGTACCCAACTAGTGGTATTAGAGCTAGTACGAAAGTGCTAGCTTGACCGCTTTATTTGTTGATCCTATGGATATTCACTATGGGTTCCACTAACCCTTTCGGTGGTGAGGGCGAATCCATCAACCACCCTCCGATATTTAGTAGTGAGGGGTACACCTACTAGAAGGTGCGTAGGAGAATATTTATTGAGGCAATTGTCACGGATATTTGGCAATCCGTTATCAATGGGCCTTGTACTCCACTTCACTTAGTGGATGGTGAGCTTAAAGAAAAACCTAAAGGCTTATGGACCAATGAAGAGAAATGAAAAGTCTAGTACAACCTTAAGGGTAACAACATCATTGCTTCTGCTTTATCATACGACGAGTTCTTTAGAGTCTCATAGTGCCTTAGTGCGAAAGATATGTAGGACACTTTGCAAGTAACCCACGAAGGCACGATCAAAGTTAAACGCGCGAGACTAAATGCATTAACACACGAATATGAGTTATTCCGAATGGTTCAAAATGAATCGATAAGTGATATGTAGAAAAGATTCACTCATATAGTTAATCATTTTGTTGCTTTAGATAAGAGTTTTGCTAATGGTGAACTAACTAACAAAGTATTGTGTTGTCTTGACATGAATTGGCAGCCCAAGGTCATGGCAATTATGGAATCAAAAGATCTTAATTCAATGCCTCTAGCAACTCTCTTTGGAAAACTCCAAGAGCATGAAATGGAGTTAGGACCCTTAACCATACATGAGGAAACAAAAAGAAAGAAAAAGAAAATCTATCTCAAAGCTACAACGTCACAAGAACAAGAAGATAAAAATGACGAAGATTCTGATTCTCATATGGATGACGAAACCTTGACACTCGTAGTTTTAAAATTTGGTAAATTTCTCAAAAAGAGAGGAAGTTTCAAACGGTTTCAGAAGAAAGAGGCGATAGACTCAACTTGAAAGGGCAAGGTTCCGAAAGACCACCTAACTTGCTATGAGTGTGGCAAACTGGGACACATGCACTATCAATGCTCGAGCTAGCTCAAGAAAGTTGAGAATGATAAGAGCAATCCCCGAGAATTCATATCCAATATAACATATATAGTTTGGAACGTTCTGGAGGATGAAACAACATCTAGCACATCCGAATAGGGGGAGACCGCCAAGTTATAGTTCATGGAAAATACTCAAGAAGTTAGCAGCTCAAGTGATCAGAATAATACAAATCAGGTACAATATTCTGACACTTCTTTATGTTCTGAAGAGTCTCCTACGTATGATGAACTTTAGAGTGCTTTTGTTGAGTTACATGAGGAGTTAAAGAAATTGGCTAAGGTTAATGTAGTTAGGAAAAAAGTCATCATGTTGCATGGAAAAAATTGTTAAGTGCAAGAAGAATTAAATGAACTAAAATTGGAAAATGAGACTCTAGACCTTATTTACTCTTGTGCCTCATGTACTTGCTCTACTAAGTTAATTGAGACTCCTATATATGAACAATGTGATATTTTGAATGCTGAAAATTCTGATTTGAAAGATAAATTAGGTAAGTTCACCTATAGTAGTCAAAACCTAAGCAACTTACTTTCTACATCTAGAAATGTAGGTATCCATAAAAGTCTAGGCTACAAACCTAAGAGTAGAAGAAAACCATATAGAAAACAAGTGGCTCACATGCATAAAATATTTAATCATAACATGCCTACTTACTTTTATTCTAGTACATATGGTCATACATCAATATCTTGCTATGTTGAAAAATATGGTGTGCCAAGTGGCAAATATGTATGGATGAAAATGGGACTAGATTCTTTGGTTACTAACAAGAAGGGACCCAATAAAACTTGGCTACCCAAACAAGCCAAGTAAATTGTTTTGCATGTATGCCTTTAGACACAAGGTCAATACTAATATTTGGATATTAAATGTTCGAGGCATATAACAGGTGATCGATCAAAGTTTCTTGAACTGTCACTCAAAGATAAAGTTAATTAAATGAGCAACATGATATTTGTTCATCAAATAGAAGTACGAGATGAACAAATGCAAAGAAGCGACAACACCTATGGTATCATCTTGCTATCCCAACAAGGATGAAAAAGGTGAAGCAATAGAGATAACAAAATATCGAGGCATAATTGTTTCATTGCTGCATCTAACTTCTAGTCGTTCCGATATTATGTTTAGTGTATGCATATGCGAAAGATACTAAGCATTACTTAAGGAATCACATTTTACTGATGTTAAACGTATCATGTAGTATCTAAATTTGATCTTTAATACATGCTTATTTATAACGTGTATTGTGAATGCATGATTCATATGCTTAATTGATTTTGTGATTGTTTTATACTTCTTTAGTGTGTCATATACCTTTTAGGTTAGTGTCTTAGGTATAATATCTTTGCATACCCTATAGATCTCAAAAGTGCACTAAAATATGTATTATTTTTGTTCTTAATCGATTTTTCTATGTTTTAATCGATTAATTTGAGTTCCAGTAACTAGAAAATAACTTTTCATCTTGGTTTAATCGATTAACAAGTTGCTTAATCGATTGTTTGGGCTCAAATTTCTGAAAATTGAAAATTTCTTAAAGTGTTTAATCAATTAACCACTGACCTTAATCGATTAACGGTGACATTATATCAGGTTTCAATGTTGTTCTATGTCATTCGACATTAGAACCCCAAATCCTCTACGCTACCCCCTTCTGAATTTCTTCTCAAATTGAGTGATCTCTACCTCAGCAATAGCTACTCCAAATCCTATCACATCATTTCCATCTTCCTATAATCTTCAATTTCACCGAAATATGAAACCCTAACCTTTTCCCGTTTTTAGAAACCCTAATCCCAAATTTGAAAAATCAATTATTCAATCGATTAATCACTCTAATACCTGAAAAACATGGGTGAACCGCGTCCAAGAAGGGTGAAGACCAATGCTAAGCATCCACAAGGTGTGGACATTGGCTCCTCTTCCGCTCAAGGTGGAAGAAAGGGCTATGGTGACCCCTATTACACTCCAATCCTTCAAGAAGCTCGTGTAGCCAAATTTCAAGGAAGGAAACAAACTTACATTCGATATGCGGATGCTGCTTGGCTAGTGGAACAAGGATTCGAGTTCCCTCATGGATTAGAGACCCAAGATGCAAATAATTTTTTAGAATTGAAAGGTAAAATCTATCCATCACTCATAAGGAAATTCTATTGTAATTTTCGGTATAAGGATGAGGTATACGCTTATATGGTAATGGGAAAAATGATAAATTTGGATGAAGAATTGTTTCTAGATGTTGGAGGATTATCCAACGATGAATCGATGTTAGGAGATTGCAGCAATGAGTTATGGGACTCATTCGATGCTATTGAAATGTATAAGATGACCTCATTTGTATGTGCAAGGAGAATTGACCAAGGTTGGGTCATTGTCGGTTCAAAATCGACTCTTGCGCTACTTAATTGCGTACATTCTGATTAAGAGAAACACCAACCATGCTCAACCAACCATCAATGATCTCAAGCCGATGTTTGTCATAAGGGAAGGAATACGGTAAATAGGCCTGCTGAAATTCTAAAGGTTTTGAATTGAATAGCCTCATCTTCATATAGGTTGCCTGCTTATGGGATTTTCATCTCCCGTGTTATTGATTATCTCGAAATTGACACGTCAAATGTGGATGTCATGGTTACAAATTCTCGAGAGCACCCACTAGGTGACAGTCTCATTCACAAAATGAGAATTTACAAATTTGGCAAAGTGTGGATGTACCAAGAGGATCACAATGTCAATGTGAATGGTGACTTATCTGATGAAGACAATGCTACAAATCTTAGTGAGCCAAACCACGAACAACCACAAGTCGAGGCAAATGTTGTGCCTCATGAACCATCTTTTGGGCTATCACACTTGGATGCCAAGGAATAGTGCCTAAATGTGCGTATTGATGGACATTTCCAGTCATTGAGGAATTCCATGGCGGCTAAGTTCAAACCGCAACAAGAGAGGTTAACCATGGATCTAGACCGCATCATCTTCATTATGTGCACCACACAGATATTCATCACCACCACCACCACCTCAAGATTAGCCTAGATACGATTTTTCTAGAGTCTAGGGTGTTTGTATATCTTTTGAGATTGTATTTTGACTTTGGTTGTAATATGTTTTGAACTTATTATGTACTTCATGCATGCATTTTGAAATTTCTCGTAATTTTGTTGATTAATTTGGTTTTGTAAGAACCACTGTTGATATTTGATTATATCGAACTTATGTACTTTCTATTTGAATGGTTAATATATCCTCTATGTGATTTACACTATATACCATTAATCATTCTATGATAACTTGTCTAATTACACAAACATGGATATATCTTGCAATTCATTTCTGCCATAATCTATTTTTATTCTGTTTAATCGATTAACTCTCTGCCAATAATCGATTAACTACATCAACTGCGCACTTATTTAATTCTTTTTGAAACTGCTTAATCAATTATCCTTGATTACTTAATCAATTAAGGCTCGTGAACCTTTTTGAAAATCTTTCCTTACTTTTGGGTGTTATTATCTTATAATGTCATAGCTTTTTGATCATGCCAAAAGAGGGAGAAAGTGTTGTTTGAGTTGTTTTAAAGGTTGCATTGAGCTTTTGCATTTAATATTGAAGTGATACCCTTGTACCACCTCCTATATGGATTGAGGGGGAGAACAAAGTGAGGGGGAGCAGCACATTCTGATTCAACCATTACAAAAACATGTTGTTCAACATCAAGGCAATCAAACAGAGAATTGTTTAGAGTTTGTCATCATCAAAAAAGAGGAGATTGAAATCACAAATAGTCAAAGGTTGTCGGTATGAATTATCTACTAAGTTTTGATGAAGACAAGGAGTTAATTGGAAGCTTGCAGATATGGAAATCACAACAAACAATATGTCAAAGACTCAAAGGTCAATATCGTAGACTTAGGATTCTTTTATTATTCTAGAAGTCCTAAGATGGTTGCCTAGTTTTGAGTCTAGGTTAGGTAAACCATTGATGAAAGTCTCACAAGAGATTAAAATGAAATTCATCTAGGTTGAACCATTACATCTAAATATATATGATAAGTAGAATCATGCATCTGCATTAATCATACATGGTTTTTGCCATAAAAGAGACATCTTTTTCAAAATCATGTGTTGCATGTTTTTTCATCATATAGAATGTTTACCATACATCAATGAAAACCATTTTCATATACATTACTTGATTAATGTGATTGATAATTGATTATATGTGGTTGAAATTTGTTAATTGATTAAGGATCGGTATAATTGATTAAATGGAGTTATAGTGACTAACTTCATAAGATTTCTAGTTTGTTAATTGATTAAAGAGATTGATAATCGATTAAACCTTAACAGAAAAACTATTTTGCATAAGCATGTTAATCGATTAACTGGTTAGATAATCGATTAACATCAGTTAAAATCAGTTTCATATAAAAACTGTTTTTTCAACTAATGTGTAGAATTCATAGATTCAAAATTTTCATTGAGAGGATGAAAACCAAGATTCTCAGTACATAAACTTGATAGAATCTTGCTTATTCTTTGAGCAAAAGAAAATGAAATCTTGCATCGTTTTCTAGAGAGAAACTTTTTCAAAGTGTCATAGTTTTCATTCATTTGAAGAACCACTACATTGCGTTACATTTAGTTTTAGGCTTCTTGTGAGAGTTCTGTAGGGGTTTGTAGAACTGAGATTAGAGTCTATATTCGCGCATTAAGTGTTCATTGATAACTCGACAAACATTGTGAATAACAAGGATTGTTTCTCTTTATATGTTAGTATCATCATAAAAGAGAATTTTGTGTGTCTTCATGAAGCAGGAAGTCTTGGATCGGTCGAATCTTCGGCTGAGGCCAAAATCGTGAACGGTGTGGTATCCTAGTAGGGGAGTCGTGAGATCAAATCGAGTGAGTAGGCTTATCGGGTTCAAGAAGGAAGTTCTTCCTAGGTGTATTGGAAGTTTGATTGTATCAAATGATTGGTTTCCAATAGTGGAAAAACGAGACTAGTGATCCGCTACACCTATTCACCCCCTCTAGGTGTGACTTACCTTACTGGTACCCAACACAATGAAGGTGGTATGGCGAAGTTCTCAACTTCAAAAATCGGCCTTGCAATCAGTAATTGTAGATAATAAGCATTGGGTATTGTGTAGCCCTTAAGAGGTTTGTTGTCTCAGTCAGCCATGGCTTCTAGTCACTCACATCTTTATCTTGCTCTTTCTCTTTGTTGCATTCTTTTTTAATTCAGTCTTTTATAGGTCAAGATCTAGTTCAAATCAACTTGTCTGTCTCGCATCAATGGAACTTTGCATATACTATAACAACATGTGGATGTACCAAAAGAAAGCAAAGCGTATTAAGTAAGTGATTAAGAATAAAGAGAATATGCTAGAGTCTACAATAGTGCCAAAAATTGATGTGCTTAAACCGCAAGTGCACAATTATGTCGCCGAGTAATAAAAAGATTGATCCCACAAGAACTACAAATATCTCTTGATTATGTTTAACTATTTTTTCTTTAATCACTATTTGATTAAATTTAAATATGAATTCACATAACAATTGAATAAAAATAAATAGAAAATAATTGAATTAAGATAAAAAATTGTTTTGGGATAAGGTTATCACTTGATTTTAATAAATTTCTTACTTTATTACATTCGTTCCATGAATCTATGGATGTGAGGCACCGAATTGTAGGTTAAGTTCTTTCTCAAGATACAAACTCATACCTGATTGAAGATTGTACCTACTCTCAGGTATATGATTCAATCAGATCTCTTGATCTCCTTGCCAATTTGTTAGTGGAGATCTAGAAAGAGCCCCCAAGAATCTTATAATTACTCTAGTGATCTAAGACTCAAACTCAAATGGTGTAGGTTCAATAATTGAGTTCTCTTCTTGTTACTTCCCCATCTCCCTTAAGAGATATGAACCTATAATCAATAAATCCAAACATATAAATTTTGTGGACTAGACTCGTTCTGCTAAACCCACAATAACCATTTTTGCCATCACGTTGAATTGAATAACAATGATGATGTAATAGTTATTAACTATTAGTTTTTCTAATGCACGTCCATTGACATATGTTTAGAATTCCAAAAAAGTATAAAAAAAACTTTTATTAATTGCCAAGTTCTTTCAGTAAAATGCTACACAACAACCACCACAACAGCTCCAAAGATCTCAGAGAAATAGGGTGCTTCCTAGAAGGTTTGATGATAATGAAATAGTCTTAGATAGTGCAACGATTAATGAATGAGATGTAATGCATATGACTTTAGTTGTTGATATGGGTGGAAGATATGAAGGAGGAATTGAGAAGATTAAGACTTGGGAGCTTGTTACTTTACCTTAGTGGTAGTGAGAATTCTCTTATCTCCACCATTAAGATATGATTACATGTGCTAGTAATAGAAGAATCAAAGAATATTTAAGAGATGAAAGACCGAAGAATTACATATATAGCTTGGAGATCTGACAATAGTTCATCAAGTTTTTTACTTTATTTTAGTTTAAAGATAACAACTCAATGAAATCTTTAACTATAAGTCTTTAAGATTATTTCAAGCTGAGAATACATTTTCTCAACAAATGTGACCATAATATTAGAACATAACCGCAATTGTAATCTTGATCACAATTGTAACCTTGATTGTAATTTAACATTGATAGATATTTGAACATCATAAGAAAGCAAAATAACTTTTAACTTAGGTAGCTACTATGATTTTAATGCAACAACTTAAATTCTAATTTGTTGAAATTCATGGAGAAAATTAGGAGATACATCCGAAGTAATTTATCTAAAAGTTATGTGAAACCAAGATGAAATAATCTATGCATTACCTATTTTTATGTAGAGATAGTTAAAGCTAAAGACAAAATAAGGCTATGTGACAATAACAAAATTAGGATGTAATCTATAGTATCTTAGATTGTTATTTATATTTCATAGGTCAACAATGAATGGGGTATATTGCTAAGTGTTTAAAACACTCCTTACCTATCTAATTTAACATTAAATGATTTTGGATTGAGATGCAGGGATATATTGTCTCTCGATAATCGATGATGTATCCATTATGAAGGAAAATCGATAATATATTCAATTATCTGAATCAATGTTGTTGGGGAACTATTTTTACAATAGATAATCAATTATGACTTAATAATAATCAATTATGAGGTGTTGAAAATAGGTAATTCATTTACTCGGTGACTCGAACTGAAAATAACTATTTTGAGAGTTGGAGGGTTCACATAACCAATATAGAATCAATTTCAGAAAAAAAGATAGAAAGTTTTCAAGAACCCACTTTAGAAAACAATTCAAACTTCTTCAAAAAAAATTGATTTTTCATTTTGAACTTCAGTCCATATATCTCTAATCTACATACCTTTTTATTTTTATATTCAAGTGATTACACTTGTTTGAAGAGTTTTTTATAATTATTAATTATTGTAATTTATACACATACAATGTGTAATTCATTTACAACAAAGTCAATATTTTTTTATTACAAAAGATAGAGAAAGTGAGAAGTCAGGAAGAAACATCATTTTGTTATGATATTATTATTTTTGAATAATTAAATGAAATCAAATAGATATATGTTATGTTAAGTGAGATGACTATTTGTAAAGTCACCTTATATGAATGGTTATGTGAAATGGCCTAACCATTTGGAAAGCTAATTTCAAGAAGAGAGGTGTATGATAGAAGCACGTTATATGCCCTATAAATTAAGGATGTGGCCGTCACTCTACTCAATCAAGAAGTACATTATATCCATCACTAATGTACTATTAAGAAATGAGTCAAGAGGAAGAAACCAACATTTTACGGATATAGAAATATCAACATCACAAGACAATACTCATCTACAATTAAGACTTCCTCTTCAAATCAAATCTATGAGAACGGTACGCTTCCTCTTACTTATCTTTGTGAAAAAAATGTAGTTTTAGATCTTGATATTAGTATGTTAATGAAAGTTTATATATGCGTATAAACTAGTGTATATGTGTATAAACTAGTGTAAGTTTACATATGTTATTAGAGTCATTGTTTGAGGACTCATGTTTTTTCAATTTAATAATAAGTATGATAATTTATTGTTTTCTGTTGATGAAGTTTGATTCATTATCCATAAATATTGTTTTTATGATTGTTCATGAGTTTACATGAGAGAATTCAAATTCAAGTATAAAGTTTTCTGCTGCATGATTTTATAATCAAAGAACATTTGTGTTAAAGTTATGAAAAATTGGATGAAGAACGTACGATACATTCTTTAATAACAAGAACCAAGTTAGGGAATGGATATTTAATTTTCATCTTAAATCACATAAAATTTGTATCTATTAAATGATTTTGTTATGTGTCATGTTGCTACTTTGAATGCCTAGTTGATGCATGTTTATTAAAGATGAAGAATGGACAATTTAATGAAGATTGTTGCATTCTTTGCTTTGAATATTTGTTATTGTTGAAACCAAGCAATGGTCCTCCATGTTCAATTATGTATAGTAAATTAAAAATTGCACGTCTTGAGATTTAAACAACAAAATGTCTTTTGCTATTTGAAAGTCAAAACTAAAGACATGTGTGGAACTTGCCACTTTTTAAATAGAAAATTATGTTCTTTATGTTTCATAAATTAATATTTCTTCTCTGTATATACGCATATAATCAATTAAATCTTGTTTCATAATGGGACAAGAACCTAATCATTATTTTGGTTGAATAATTTGCATATCTATTATATTTTAAAATTTATACTATGATATATTTGTTAGTTACCAAAGTGACCAAATATGAATGAATTAAATTTTAAATTGTAAAAGTATATTCAATTACCCATAAATTTTGATGCTTATTATGTTTTGTGGGTAAATTGAATTTCATTGTTATGAGACTTCCTGGATCGCTCAAATGTTGATTAATTGTTGTCATAATTAATGAAGATAATTATTAGTAATTAATATGCCTAAAAGTTTTTATTTAGCATATCCAAAGATAGCAAATAAATCTATTTAGCATATCTTAATTACTAGATTAATGTATATTAAATTAAGTATCATTATATTTTAATATTGTGTACTAATGCATCATCCAAATGAGATCATTAATATACCTTAATTGTTTGAATTGATAATATATGTAAGATGTATCTTATGTCTAAAAACATTAACGTGAATTGCTATATTGTTATAGTATTTTTAGTCTTCTCTACACTCTCACTAATGATATGTTGTTACTATTGATGCTAACAACAATAAAGAAAAGTCTCATTATAAAGCCTGATAAATTAAGATATACAAAGATAGTTTGATATCTATCAAGATGAGAGTTGCAGATAATAATAAGTTAAACTCTACTAATTTATTTAGTTAATGATGTATCTCTAACAAAAGACTTATAGAGTATCTAATTACCATGAAAGTTAGTGGTTTTGGTACTATCTATTGAATGTCATTAAAATGGCAAATATTGCAGCAAAAATTTATGTCATTAAGAATGAATATAAATTGAATTCTGGTCCATTATAAATGAACTATAATCCCATGAAGGAAAAATGGGATGTACATGAATTACATATTATGTTAGTTCAAGAATGGAATAACCTTAATAATCAAAGGAATTGTTCCATGAATTATGTTTACTATCAAGAAGTTGAAACGAATGGTAGTAAGAAATATGATGATAAAGGAAAATGATCATTAAAGACTATTAGATCTTCTTCCTCTTAAATCCACAATTAGGAACCATATATAAACAGAGTCATATCTCTAAAGAGATTAGACATTTCCAAAGAATTGTCTAAAAAGTAAGACTTGATTCAAAAGAAAGAATAAGTTTAATTCTTATGTATTATTTTGAACCAAAATTAATTGGACTTCCATATAATGTTTGTGGATTAAGGTTTGGAAGTATCAAGTGTTTATGTTTCAAATAAAATGCAAGAAATCTTATGACCCAAATTATTTGTTCATATTGACAATGAAATGAAAGTTGTAATAAGAGTTGGGGTTTGTTTGAACATTCCTGTATGATTAGGAGTGATATGTTATATATGAATTATATAAGCTAAATATTGACAAACCTTATGTTTAAACACTTA
Source organism: Lupinus angustifolius (assembly GCF_001865875.1). Taxonomy (NCBI): domain Eukaryota; kingdom Viridiplantae; phylum Streptophyta; class Magnoliopsida; order Fabales; family Fabaceae; genus Lupinus; species Lupinus angustifolius. Next base: position 2,116,688 of record NC_032020.1, on the reverse strand, counting down.
ACTTGCATTTGAATATTGATACTAAACATGAATTAGTTAAAGATTGTTTTGCTTATTTATGGCGTAAATGTTTGGATTCATTTCTAAAAAAAAAGGAATGCAAAGATTAGTAGATAATAAAATTGTCTAAGATTTTGGATTTTACTAATATGGATGTATGTTTGGATTGCATTAAAGTAAACAAGCAAAACACATAGTTAAAGACGCCACAAACACTCAACTTCTTGAAAGTATACACAACTATTTTGTATTAATTTATTTGATAATGAAATATATATTTTTTGTAAGTATTGTTCATATTATAGTATGTCTAATTTCTACATGAAAAGTCTAAAGTTGTAAATACTAGGTATTTTATTAATGAAGCTCAAATGATATTAGATATAATGGTAAAAGTGTAAAATCTCCAAAAGTAATGAGTATTTTGGGAGATATAAAATGATGTATCAGAAAGTCGTGACAAAATCTTCTTGGACATGGTCAAAATTAAGGTATGTAATTCTTATTTACCCATTTTATTGTGGAATTATTTTTTATGTATTATCATGTATTTGTTGAATTGGGTTCCTAGTAAGATAATTTCATAGATTTCTTTTGATATGTGAAATAATAGGAAACTTAGTATAAGACACTTACATGTTTAGGATTGTCAAATAGAAATTAAATACTATAATCCACAATAAAATATATTCAACACAAAGCAATCAATGGTTTTTCTATTAGTTATATCTAGAAAAGTTAAAAGGGTAAAGTTTTATTATTGAAACTATATCATTAAGGATTATTGAATCTGAGATTGTTAAGTTCATTATGAATGACGAAGTTAGTGAAAGTAAATTAGAAGACAACATAAAGTTGAACTTCTTGAAAATAGAATACAATATTCTTTGACTTGTATATCTTCTAAAGTTGTTGTTCCTTAAAATTGTTGAATCGCTCCATAACAATAAAGAACAACAAGTAAATGATCTCCTCGTCTTAATGAAATTATAGTAAATGAGCCTATAGTAGAAGAACCATGACAAATAGCATTAAGAAGATCTCGAAGAAAAAAATGAGATTAGCTATTTAATGGTTATTTGGTTTATTTACCTAAGTTAGAAATCGACTTAGAATATTAAAGTCCCAGTTAATATTTTCTGAATCCAAGAATGGTAATAATTCTGATAAATGTTTAGATGTCATGAAAGAAGAGTTAAAACTCATAAAATATAATGAAGTTTTGGAACATGTTGAGTTACTCGAAGGTTTTAAGAGAATTGTTTGAAGGTGAGTCTTTAAGGGCTAAACACAACTCTCATAGTAACTTATAATGTTACAAGATTAGAGTATTTGTAAAAGGGTTACTCACAAAATTGACGTTAATTATACAAAAGCTTTTTGCAATCTCTTAGAAAGATTGTCTCAGAATTAAAATATTATTGTTGACTCATTATGATCAAGATTTAAACTAAATGGATGTGAAATATGTTTTTCTGAATGAAAATTTAGATGAATAAGTTTATAAGCACAAAATAATGGAGTTCAGGTGAGAAAGAAATGAACATATTGTGTATAAACTTAAAACATAAATATACAGATTTAAGTGAGCTTCCCAACAATAATAGTATTTTTATGTTTAGTAATATTATTATTTTATTTGGATTTAAGGAAAACATTGCTTATCAATGTATATATCCAAAGGTTAGTGGACATATATTTATCTTCTTGATTTTGTATATTGATGATGTTTTGTTTGCAACTAATGATGTTGATCTCTTGCATGTGACTTCTCTCTAGTAACTTTGAAATGAAAAATATATGAGTGAGACAATCATTATGATCGGGATAAAGATATTACATAAATATCACAAGGATCATTGAATTTGTCTCATGAGGCATATATAAAGAGTTTTAGAGAGATCTAGAATAAAAAAGTGTTATACATGTTTCAACTCATAATGAAGCCAAATTCAATATCATTGAAAGTTCTAAAGTGACTTGAAATATAATTGGATGAAAATAATTATATAGGCATGCAATGTTGGGAGTAATATGCATGCTCTGAATGCTCTAAATCTACTTGTATAGAGCAATGAATGAACACATATTTACATAAGGAATGTATCACCGCCTTGGGGTGATTTTAAAGTTGAACTTATAGCATGTTTTGAGACTAAAGTTCAGGATAATCGACCATATGATTTTATTTCAGGACTTGAATTATGTCGACATTATTGTCAGACCGCTAGAAAATTGTTGTAATAGTTCTGCAGTAATAAAAGGCAAATACTCTAAGGGTTCTAAACTTATGAATTGAAGTATCTTGTTGTTAGAGTAGTTCAGAAACATAGAGTGACAATCGAAGATATGTTAGCACAAATATTTGTTAGAATATATGTAAATATAATCTGTATCTACTCATAATGATAGTGATAATTAGTTTCTGATTTGTAGCATAGGATCTCTCTCTATCTTAATGATAATTAGTTTCCTATTGTGTAGAAACTAATTATCACTATCATTATGAGTAGATACAGATTATATTTACATATATTCTAACAATATTATGAACATATCCACTAAGAAAGGATTACCGCCCTAGACATTTTATGATCATGTCAAAAGAATGGGCATTATTGGACGTCATTAATGAGAATATATTATGATTATTTTGGATTGTTTAACACCTTGAGCTCAACTATGAAAGTTGTTTTTGATATTTCTTGTTTCTAATTGGTATACATTATTAGATTAGATAATGACAACAAGAATAAAGATCTTATTAAAGACATTAAAGTTGGACCATAATCTTCATTATGTATCATGTTAAGGAAAAAGGTTAGTATTGTGGTACATGGAAGGTACTATGTCGAAGATAATGATGTACAACCGCCATGACTAATATTAACTTTCTACTTAGTCATGATGTTATGATGTAGTCATTATATCGATGATTTAACATTATATTTATATGCGCATTATGTTTTCTTATTAAACCATAAATGTATTATTATATGAAACAAGTGGGAGAATGTAAGAACTGTGTCTCATATAATGGTTTAATAGTTAAAGATATAGTTAAATCATGTTGACTAACTTATGGAAGAAACATCCATTTGTTATGATATTATTTCTATTTGAATAATTAAATGAAATCAAATATATATACTATGTTAAGTGAGATGACTATTAGTAATGTCATCTTACATGAATGGTTATGTGAAATGGCTTAACCATTTGTGTAAGACTGGGATGACAACTAAGAGGTGGATGAATTAGTTGTCTTAAATCTATGATAAATTTTTCTGCAAATTTCAGAGTTAGTAGCAGCGGAAAAGTTATGCAGAAAGATATCAAGTAAATTTAAGGAGATAAGGGAGAAGAGAGTAATCAAAGAGTTTTATATTGGTTCACCTTCTTGCCCACCGAAGGTAACATCTAGTACTCTTACATCACAAGAGATTTCTTCACTAAATATTAAGAGTAATAATTACAAATTCTCAACCCGAGACTTCCTTGTATCTTGCTCACTCTCTAATACCTATGTCACTCTTTGGAAAACAACTTTTCTAAGTGACTCTATTCCCTTTCTTATCACACCCTTGTGATATAAATTATTTCAAAAAATTGAATGAAGAAAACTTTAACAATGGCAAGGATTGCCTTTACAAGATTTGAACACAATGATCTCTTGCAATACGGTAACTCTTTAACATTTAGTTATAATGCTCAGAAGGTTTGAAAAATCTTTGAAACCACACTTAAAGCAACTTCGGAAAATTTAATCTGAAAATTAAGAACAATTTGCAGAAAGTGCAAAAAAAGTGTTTCAGAAAAATTCAGATTGTGTATGTGAGCTGTGTGTTTGAATTATGAGTTGTAATGCCTTTAAATAGGCTTTCTAATCAGTCATGAAACCTCTATGAAAAGGTTGGATCCGATTGGAATGAAACCAATACATTTGGGGTGAAAGCTGTTCAGTTTGAATATGAAAATCTAGTGTAACAACTCTTAGTAATCGATTACAGCATCGACGTAATCGATTACCCAAACATTCTGTCCAACTGAGTAATCGATTACCATACTGTGTAATCGGTTACTCAAAGGGAGTAATCATTACCATGTTCAGGTTTTGTTGGGTAGCTCATTTCTCACTCATGTAACATGTTACTTAGTTTTGGTAACCTGTTACTTAGTCACAATAACCTGTTACTTAGTCCCAATAACTTGTTACTTAGATCCAGTAACCTGTTACACAGTATTTTGAAAATTATTTTCATTTATACTTGTAGTTTTCAATTTTCTTTTAAAAATATTTTTGAGCGTTACTACTAATTGTATATTATCAAGTATAAAGATAGAAGAACCTATAGACTTAGACTCTAAATTCCTTGAAGCTTTATCTTCTTTGTCTTCATAAGTATTCTTCATTTTCTTCTTTGTGTGATATTGGTGTCTTCATCAAAATCGTGCCAAGTTCAGGAGCAAAATCTTCTTCACAATCTCCCCCTTTTTGATGATGATAAACCATTATCTTCTTGATAGTTTAGTTTTCTAAGAGTGCATATTTTGTGATATTTTGACATGACTTGAGTATGCTCCCCCTATTTTGCATACTCCCCCTTTAATTTGGAGTTATGTACCTGAAAGAATTTCAAACAAAAAATACACTCTCCCAACTTTTCTCCCCCTTTTGACTTAGAAGAAAATCCAGAGTCCAGCACACACGATATGTATATAGCAAACAAAAATTTAACATAGCATAGAATAAAACTAAAATTGTATTCATACATTGTTCAAACAACCAGAAAACATATAAAAAAATGTTAACAATCACGCAACATTACAAAGAGAAACCTAGACATCAATTATTCTAAGACTCAGGCTCAGTACTATCGTCATCAAGATCCATGATGTAGATCTTATAAGATAGACGTTGAAGTTCAACTTGGACTTGCTGATTCTGATCATCAAGAGCATCCATCCGATTAGAGATGTAGCCTCGAAGAGAGAATAATTCGTCCATGGTCATCTAATTGGTAGGCATGGCAAAAGATGAAGATGACTCAGCATGAAATTCGGAAGGTTGAGGTAATGGAGGGTTAATAGAGACATTTGCAATTGGATCAGCACGTGCAACCTGACTATCACTTTGATGCTTATAAATCCCATCAATTTAGTCTTGAAAGAAACCCATTTTTTGGATCACAACAACATCGATCTTACTATCGCGTGCATCGAGTGTGATTTTGAACTCACCAACAGTGGATACACCAAAATGGTCATGTATGTTTGTGATGAAGATTGCATAAGGCAAGGGGCTGTGAGTTTCTCGCACATACCACATTTGTCTCATTACTGTCAAAGCCCAATTGATTTGAAGGTTATACTTAAGAGCATACATCAATTGTAGTGAAGCAAACAATCATTAATTTGAGAATGATTTGATAATTTTGGAACTATGACGTAGCTAAGAAAGTAGTGAAGCAAACGATCTTCGAGATTGAGATTTCCTATAGCAAATATATCTCTACTATTTACAGTTTTACTTAAAGCCTGTTGGTTATGCATTTCGATTTCCCGTTTAGAGAATCTAAACAAGGAGTAGTAGAACTCTTTTCTATCATAATTATCCCATTCACATACAAGACCGAAATCTTTTATGCTACCTTGATAGGGTATATTACAACATATGGAACTGAAAGTCTTTACATCTAAAATAATTTATTTTCCTTTCACTGAGTATGTTAAAAAATGTTTCATCAAGTTCAAATTGCAGTAAAATACTCTAACAAGTTCGGGGTAATAGACATTTGATTCCTCACAGAAATCAAAAAGATTTTGTTGCCTAAGTTGAATAGGGAAATGGAAATCATCAAACTCAAAGTTACTTATCTTGCCATACTTAGGAGTAAAGATTGGTCATCTAAGAAAATGCTCCGAGAAGACTTTGCGTTGTTCATCATTGACGAGAAGTCGTACCAAATCCAGAAGATTAGCCTCAGAAGATGAACTGTCTTTCTTCTTTAGAGACATACTGGTACATTGCTTCTTAGCTTTTGATGATGAAGCCATGGATTAAAGTTTAAAAAAAAAATTAGGTTTTGAGTGTTTGAGAGATTTGGGGATTTTTTATTTTGGCCACTAAACACGAAATTTATGGAATAGACGTATTTAGAATTGAAAATGTCATATGAAATGACTCAAAAATCACTCAAATCGGAGCATAGGAAAAATAGGATAGACATGAAATAGGGGTTTGAGGAAGAAGATAAACACTTAAATACTGGTTTGAGTAATCGGTTACTCAAGGTGAGTAATCGGTCACTCAGCATAAAAATTCCCAGAATTCAAACAACAAGTTTAGGTAATCGATTACACAGATGGGTAATCGATTACTAAAGGTTTCTGCCATATTCAGGAATCAGTTACTCTCCAGATTAACCGGTTACTAAAAGTTTATGCCATATGCAGTAATCCTTACTCTCTAGAGTAATCGGTTACTGACCCAAAATTTTGAATATTCAGGCATACTGATGCCTGGTAATCAATTATTGACCCTAGGTAATCGATTACATACCCCAAAAATTGAAATTTTAAACAAAACTAAGCAATTTTAAGTACAAGTAGGCATAAGATAAACACAATGAAGCAAACATATAATCGTATATAAGCATTTAAGACAAGTAAGTTTCATCAAGTATGTCTAATTCTTGTCTAATTTTATAGAAATGTTCTTTTGCCAAAGGTTTAGTAAATATATATGATAGTTGGTCATGAATATCAACAAATTCTAAAGTCACGTATTTCTTTTGGACATGGTCCCTAAGGAAGTGATGTCTTATATCTATGTGTTTGGTTCTAGAATGCATTACTAGATTCTTTGTGAGATTTATAGCACTAGTATTGTCACATTTTTTAGGGGAATGTAGCCTAAGTCTAAGTCGTGATCTTGTAATTGTTGTTTAAGCCACAACACTTGGGCACAACAACTACCTGCCGCTATGTATTCTACTTCAGTAGTACTTATGACAACACAGGCTTGTTTCTTGCATGACCATGAGACCACTATATTTCTTAATATATGACAAGTACCACTTGTACTTTTTCTCTCAATTTTGCATCCATCAAAATCTAAATATGAATATCCTATCAAATCATATATACTTCCTTTTGGATACCATAATCCAACATTAGTTTGAGTACCAAGTACCATAGATTATAGACGACTCTCAAATTATCCTTCAAAACAGGTTAAGTAGTATTAGGTACCCAATTTTCCTTGGGTCCTACATGGTTAGCACATTTCTCAATCCATCTATAGTGACCTAAGGGTACACCATATTTTCTAATCATGCAAGTATTTGGTATATGTCCATGGTTCTTACAATAATTGCATATGGGATTATGCTTATGTATTCTAGTTTTAATATTACTACAATTAAATGCATGGATACTTTGTTTATGAAAGTTTATTTTCATTGAGACATTTGTTTTCTTAGAAACTTGGCTGTTAGAATAGCCAAGACCTCTTCAGTATGTAGAATGTCTCTCATCTTTAATCATTGTGTCCAGATTTTTGCTACTCTTATTTAATTTATTAAGTTCAAGACTTAATGTTGAAACTTCCTTTTCAAGAGTAATGCAGTTTTGACATGAAGAAGATGATGGTTTATTTTTGAATATTTCTAACTTAGTTTTTTGTTTTAATAACAATTTAGTGAGTTTGACATATTCATCATGTAAGTCGGTAAATGCAAGTTGTAATTCAGAAAAAGAAAATAGTTCAGTTTCATTTACATCTTCATCATCATAGTGATGAGATGCCATTAGTGAGAGATGAGTTTGTTCTTCATTTTCTGGTTCTGAGGCAGAACTAGTATCATTGCCTTCCCAAGCTATGTAGGCTCTTCGTCTAGTCCTCATTTCATTTCTCCCTTTGAAGGAATTCTTTTTCAGATTTGGACATTCCATCTTCATGTGACCAGGCTTACCATATTCAAAACATGTGAAGTTTCAATTTGAAGTGGGGGCGTCATTATTCTTGGTGAATTTCTTCATTTGTCCAATTTTAGCGCATTTATTCCTTTTAAGGAACTTGCTGAACTTCTTTAGCAAAAGACTTATGTCTTCCATCTCTTCCTTTTCTGATTCATCTCCTGATGAATCATATCTATCTGCCTTTTCTTTGAGAGAGATATTTTTCTTCTTCTTTTCTTGCTCTTCATGTTGGTCAAGTTGGCTGATTTCCAATTCGCGTTCCTGTAATTTACCAAATAAAGTAGTCAATGACATTTTTTATAAGCTTTTCTTTTCATAAATGGCTGTTACTTTTGGTTGTCATGTTCTGGTGAGTGATCTCAAAACTTTTAAGTTCAAGTCACTATTTGATAATATTTTTCCAAGTTCAATAAGATGACTTGTAAGGTGAGTAAATCTCTTTTGGAGATCTAGTATTTTCTCTTCAGACTTCATATGGAACATTTCGTATTCCTAGGAGAGAGTATTGAGTATCGACCTTTTTCACTTCCTCAGTTCATTCGTGTGTAGTCTCTAGAGCATCTCACATTTCTTTAGCGGATTTGCAGTTTAATACTCTAAAGAATTCATCAATACCAATTGCTGAAGTGTGGATGTTCTTTGCTTTGAGATTGTATTGCATTGTCTTTTTGTCCTCATCATTCCATGAGGATTTTGGCTTTACTTCCCTTACACCATTAACAACAGTGAAAGGTTAATAAGGTCTTTCCTCAATCGCATTCCAAATATCCAGACCTTGAGATTCTATAAAGATTATCATCCTAATTTTTCAGAAGTCATAGAATTCACCAACAAAATTTGGAGGGTGATTGATGTTGGAACCTTCTCCCTAAATGATCTTGAGTCCATCTTAGATACAGGATCTGATTTGAGAATAATTTACTCAGAATAAGCTCTGGTGCCAATTATAAGACTGAGATGGTAACTTGGGGGTGAATTAGTTGTCTTAAATCTATGATAGATTTTTTTGCAAATTTTATTGTTAGTAGCAGCGGAAAACTTATGCAGAAAAATATCAAGTTAATTTAAGGAGATAAGGGAGAAGAGAGTACTTAGAGAGTTTTATACTGGTTCACCTTCTTTTCCATCGAAGGTTACATCCAGTACTCTTGCATCACAAGAGATTTCTTCACTAGATATTAAGAGTAATAATTATAAATTCTCACCCTGAGATATCCTTGTACCTTACTCACTCTCTAATACCTATGTCACTCTTTGGAAAATAACCTTTCCAAGTGACTCTATCCCGTTTCTTATCACACCCTTGTGATAGAATGTATTTCAGCAAATTGAATGAAGAAAACGTTAACAATAGCAAGGATTGCATTTACAAGATTTGAACACTATGATCTCTTGCAATTCGGTAACTCTTTATAAACTTAGTTATAATGCTCAGAAGGTTTGAAAAATCTTTGAAACCACACTTAAAGCAACTTCAAAAAATTTAATTTGAAAGTGAAGAATAAGTTGTAGAAGGTGCAGAAAAAGTATTTTAGAAAATTCAGATTGTGTATGTGAGTTGTGTGTTTGAAATTATGAGTTTCAATTCCTTTAAATAGATTTTCCAATCAGCCATAACACCTCTATGAAAAGGTAGGAGTCGATTGGAATGAAACCATTATGTTTGGGGTGAAAGCTGTTCAGTTTGAATCTGAAAATATTGTCTAACATCTCTCAGTAATCGATTACAACATCGACGTAATCGATTACCTAAACATTTTGTCCAACTGAGTAATCGATTACCACACTATGTAATCAGTTACTCTCATATATATTAATCGTGTAATCGGTTACTCAAAAGGAGTAATTGATTATCCTGTTCAGTTTTTGTTGGGTAACTCGTACTCATTGATGTAACTTGTTACTTAGTTCTAGTAACCTGTTACTTAGATCCAGTAACCTGTTACACAATATTTTAAAAATTGTTTTCATTTATACTTGTAATTTTAAATTTTATTTTAAAATATTTTTGAGTATTACTACAATTGTATATTATAGAGTATAAGGATAGAAGTACCTATAGACTTAGACTCTAAATTCCTTGAAGCTTTATCCTTATTTTTTTCATAAGTATTCTTCATTTTCTTCTTTATGTGATGTTGGTGTCTTCGTCAAAACTATGTCAAGGTCAGGAGCAAGATCTTCTTCACAATTTGGAAAGCCAATTTCATGAAGGAAGGTGTATGATGAATGCACCTATCATGCCCTATAAATTAAGAATGTGGTCCTCACTCTATCCTACCAAGAAGTACATTATATTCATCACTAATGTACTATTATGAAATGGGTCAAGAGGGAGAAACCAACATTCTATGGATATGAAGATATCAACAACACATGTAGACAATACTCATCTACAAATAAGACTTCCTCCTCAAATCACATCTATTAGAACGGTACACTTCCTCTTACTTATCTTTATGAAAAAACATGAAGTTCTAGATTTTAGCATTAGTATTTTTATGAAATTTTATATATGCATATAAACTAGTGTAAGTTGATATGTTGTAGAGGTCTAATAAGATGGATTAGGATTGAATTTGAATTTGAACTTGTGCTTGTAAATAAACATTGTCTCTTTTCATAGTGGGTGAAAATCCTCAAACCAGAAATGGGGACTGGATTTAGCGTCGGTGGATTGATGTGAATGATTATAAATTTTGCTTATTATTTCTTTATAACCCTATATTCTTTAAAGTTTTGATTTATTGTGTTTGTGCTTATTATTTTCTAGTATTTCGTTATTTGTCACTATTTTGATTAAAGGCCTCATCTTGGTAAAGATCTTGGTTTATTTATTTCACTCAACTCCATTGATTTTCATTTTTGGGTTGATAATTGGTCAATAACCAATTTTCAATCAATTATCAGAAGCATAATCAATTAAACACTCTATGTAATTGATTATCAACCAATTAAATTGAAAATAATTGTTTATAATCTATTAACTGAGAAAAAATAGTTATGTGTGAAATGAAACAGCATAATAGCATCATACTTATTCACTCCTCTCTTGATGTGTTTAAAGCCTTGGCTTATCTAATGTTGAAAATTATGAGAAAACTTATTAGTTCATCCAAAATTTGAATGAGATGTTAATATCTTTAGGAAGAAGGTTATTATTGTAAATCGTTAGCTGTTAACCTATCTAGTGTTCTATATTACACGATTATTTATACAATATCATAAACAATACTACATCTAACATTACATATATTATTAAAATTTTGTCGGACCTTATCCTATTAGGTCTTAACTTATTGTCTTTACCTATAAGGTCTTATCAAATCAAGTCTTTTCCTATCATACTGTCAAACAAGCCATAATCCAATTACAAGACCTAATTTCAGCAAATCTTATAACCCAATTAAAAAAATTGAATATTCGAGTTTCACTCATAATAAATATTAACATATTATTGATAAAAAAAACAGGTTGCATGCCAAATAACCCAACATTCTTCTTCCTTTTCACCTACAAATGAAAAGGCAAGTATTGTGGGTGGAACCTAGGTCTTTCAGAAATGTTAATTCCCTAACAAATGCTCCCTTCCTCTTTAATCCATCCTTTGTTCTTCGTTCTTCTTTTATTACCAATGAAAAACTATTATGAATAATATAAGGTTACTCGAATTCATATACAACTTAGAGTGTAAATTAAATTGTATTATATGAGTCTTGTACATCAACAAAAGGAAAGTTTGGAAGTTTCTTTGGAGATTCTACCTTAGGCGAAAATAAATTTTAGCATGAACCATAGATAAATCACGATCCCACCATGATCTTGTACAAAAATATAGACCATTACAACGGGGGTTGCAAGGCACAACTCAAACCTAAATTTTCTATCATTTTTTCTTCACATAAACTATTACTAAAGTCATGTCAGATTAATATTTAACTAATAGGTTTGAAAATGTTAATTATAAGGATTAAAAAAAACTAACCGTGTTTTAGAAGCAATAAATCCTTACAAACACAAAACGCATTTATTTTTAGTTTTTTAGTAATTATGAATTTTATTTTTGTGAAGGGTTGAAAATAGTATTCTAGAACAACTTTTTCTCAGGTGAGGTAGAAAACCAATCAAAAAAATAGCTTCTAAGACCTTTATTTCTACATTGCAAAGTCATTCATTACGGGTAATATAGTCTAACAACTTTTAACACTAACAAGTACTATCACAAGTGCACAACATTAATATGCATAAGACAAAATCATAGTACAATAGTTACTTAGATAAGAGTGACACTCGAAGCCCTAAACCATAAACTATTTTAGTAGGGGGTAACACCTACATTTGCTGGTGAGAAAAACCCATCTTTCATAAGCACGTCTTCTGCTTCCTACACGCACAAAATTGAGATTAGAAACCATAGAAATAAGAGTCACTTTTTTCATTAATGTGCTGCCAAAAGTAAAAGGAGGTAACAGAAGCTAGGGTTTTCATTTACCTGGCGAATATTAGCTTTCTTCACGGGTTGATGATCAGGCATAAGTCCGAAATGAATGTGTGGGAAATGAGCCCACTGAAAAATAAATTATGGACCCCACAAATGAGAAATAAAGAGTCATACTCTTTTCATTACTTAAGAGGACAGTTAAGTGAAATACATAGAAATATAAAAAAAAACAATAACATTTTTATCCTTTTAACTTATATTGATATTATAATTTTACTCTTAAAATACACTAAAAAATATAATTGTTCTCTCCAATAATGACCAAGAGTCTAACTCAAAAATAAAAAGTCTTAATTATCAATGAAAATCAATTGTGTAAGTTAATTAGTATATGTCTCGCCCTATAATATTATGACATATTATTTAAAATTTAAGTTTACATTTAACAACCTTAAGCGAGTAAAACAATACACATTGCAAAGATTTCTCTGTAGCAATATGTTATTGGATGTGACATAATTAGAGAGATTTGGATAACTAATTTTTATTCCTTAATGAACAAAACAAACAGGGCAACACAAGGAGTTTAGACATATGATTGATTAAACAAAAGAGATCAGTAATATTTTTGTAATGACATTGTAAAAATTTATATAGTTAATATATTATTTACCTTGTATTAATTTTATTTAAAAGTCAATGATAATTATAAATTAGTGGTGGATGATGCAGCGACAATGTAAAATATATTTTTATACTGTTGTGCATAATCTTTTTCTCTAAACAAAAAGAAAATTCTTTAATTAGTAAAAATTGAAAATAATCTAAAAATGGGAAAAATTCCTTAAGAGAGTAAGATTTAGAATATCCTTGGATCTCACATTCTTTGCAGCTGCACTAAAGGCCTCTCTGTGGCTTATATCAGGATTTCCAGCTTTTATACGTTGGATCTCATCCCTGGAATTTCAATGATGTCAATGTCATCCAAATGCTATCAAAATAAAAATGTGGAATCAAATAATATATAAGTAAAAATTTAAATATACAAATAGAAATGATAAGGTTTGAGTTGAGAATTTATTAGGTGATTCAGAACTTTGACCCAAATGGATTCTGAGATGCAAAATTATCTATTAAATGTGCATTTGGAAAGTGTTCGTAAAACTCACTACTTACTACTTAGTATTCAAAATAAACAAGTTGAAATTAAAGTTATTAAACTTACTTGATGAAGCGGTTGTAAGCTGATGGAACTCTCTGTCTCTTCTCTGGAGCTGGACATGTAACACATGGACATTACACAGGCAAAAGACAGGAACATTAAATCACTTTGCTGACCTTTTACCGATTTTACGAGTTAAGATCTTCTCTAGTATTAGATAGGCATGTGCATCATAAATAACATGAAAAAACAGAAGGATATGATCTTTTTATTCTTCAGATATAATAGTGTGACACTTTTATCCTTCAATGTAAGTGTACAAATAACAACTTACATCTTCGATTCAAGAGAAGATTTTTTTCCATTCTTACACACATACATTCTCTCTCTATTTTCTATCATTGGCTCATCATTATCTCTAACAATCACTCTCGCAATGGATTCAGCACTATATTTTCGGGGGACAAATTATGTAACCCTCATTGTATGCATGTAAGGAGACATAGATGGAGAGGCAAAGAGAAGAAAAAAACAAATTATGAATTTCATTTTCATCCTCTTGAAACTTGGTTGTGGAAAGTGGGAAAACCATAAAGCATGGAAATGGGTTGCTTCAACCTAAAAGTTTTGAAAGTGTAATTGTTGTAGCAATATATTTGAAGAACTAAAGGTGGCTTTATTGAAGTTATAAACATTAGCACAGGAAAGACAGAGAAAAAGCAATGCATGAGATAAATGTGCAAAAGATTGTTCTTTGTTTGCCACTTGCAGTAAACCAAGAAATCTTAGCCACTGTTCAACATGACAAGTGAGTTTTGATATGAATACAGCTTTTTTTCACCAATTTTCTTCCTTTATTGCTTAAGTGGTACCACTATTAGCTTAAAACTTGTGCCAAATGGGCTGCAAGGATTTCAGAAGAGTTCCCTATTCTTTTTTTGAGTGAATTGAGATTCTTTTTCTTTTTCTAGCTTTTTTTTTGTGGTATCGGAAGAATCTCTGGTCCACAAGTAGAAAAAGGAAAGTAAAGAAAAAAAAAGAAAACAAACATGGAGAACATGTGAAGATTTTGAGATCATTGTTACTTGTAAGAAAAACAAAAATTCATCAAGAAAACAATTTAAGTTTAATGAACAAGTGAAGATAAGAAGTTAAGGAATAAGAGGAAAATGCTCACGTCTGTTAGGTGGTGGAGGCTTAGGAATTTCTTCTGGTCCTCCTCGCATGGTGTTCATGACCAAATCATTTTGGTTAGGCATCTGATTCATCATCATATTTGTTGAAGGTGCATTTCGAATCTCCTCCTGAATCATAACAATACTAACAATCAAAACTATATAGCCCTAGGCCCTAACTTTTCTTAGGTGAATAAAAATTAAAAACCCTAGGCCCTAGCTTGTTACAACAACTTTGAATTCTATAACCCAAAGTACCAATATTTATAAATTGTCTCAAAGTTCTCCATGAAACATTTCGGTGCATATATATATGTACCATAAGATTTTGAGGAGTGAAGAAGTTGTGACCAACATGAAGCTGATTAGTAGGAGGAAGAAGCAGTCCACGCATGTTCACAGAAAGAAGGTTAGTGCAATGGCCACATCTCACAGTCACAGTCTTGAACAAACTGGTGCAAGGAACACTCACCTAAATGGAAATTAAAGAAAAAAACTTAAGAGGGTTAAAGGTTATAGTAACAATAATAGAGAGTGAAGGACATGATGATAAGATAAATAATAAGAGGTTGTAGTGATGATACAGCGAGGACAGTGTCACAGAAGTTGCAATGAACATAACAGAGTTGGTCGGAGGGAGAGAGTTGCTGTTGTTGTTGTTGTTGGTCCGGTGAAAAGGAAGTGGATGAGGCAGACATGTTGTTTTCTCTTTTTGTTGATTCCCTTTCTTGATTTGATTTGATTGATGGGATTGACTGATCAATGAGGTTTTTGTTGATAGACAGGTAAATTTCCTTTGAATCTGATGGTTTTGATTGTTGAGTTACTGTTGTGGAGAGAGGGAGAGAGAGAAAGATGGGAAAAAGAGATGCCAAAGTAATAAAGGGTCGAATAGACCTAGAAAGTGCTTTGCTTCTTTCTCTATTTGTGATCTTATATACATATAATGCTCATGTTTGGAAAATTATTTGTAATAAAGTGATAGTTACAAAGATAAAGATGTTTTTCTTTCGACCATGTTTTTTTGTAAATCATTACATATTAAAATAACATGAATAGATTGACCCAATACATGCTTTCTTTTTTATGGTGTATATCAAGAATATACTCGTCAAACACTAATCCATTTCAAAACTTGGAGATTATCAAATCGGCTACCGTCTACCAAACCATAAAATATGATTCAGTTCAGTTTCGTGATTTGGTTTGGTTATGTTTTTAATGAACTATTTATGTTCGGTTCATTGACGTTTTATAAATTTAGGAATCATTGGAACTGAACCGAATCGCATATCAAAAAATAGATATTAGAGAATTCTTCAACTAATTTTATGGCTTAAATATCAATTTTGTGTGAATTATAGTGTTATATTTATTATTATATTAGTGTTATATATATTACTAGTTACTAAATTGTTATATATATGTGATATTTTCTCATTGTTATTATGATTTGTAACATATTTTTTAACTTTCATAATAATGGATTTGAAACTAACTTGTATATAAATTATTATACATGTATAGCTATTTATGGTGAATTGTAATGTTTTTTTATCGGCAAAAGAAAATTTTTATTAAAAAATATAACAGTTACAAGAGAGAAAGAAAACAAATCTAAACAAAAATAGTTACAATGTAATATTTAGATAAGTTCGGGGATAACAATCCAGTCAAAATAGAATTGAATTTTTTGCTGCTGGTCGTTGATTTAAAGCCAAGATTTACTAATTGATATATATATATATATATATATATTTATATATATATAATTAAATTGGCATGTATGTTAGTGTGTTATTAATCATGAATAATAATGTTATATATGTTAGTAATTAATTAACAATATACTCAATAACATCTCCCATTATATATTTTTCTTATTTTTTTCTACTTCTCCACATATATTTTTCTTATTTCTTTCTAATTTCTCCACATAAATCATGAACAAATTTTGGTAACGAAGTTATCCAGACTTACATTATGGGAGTATGGGAGAGGGAGTTGGTCTTTTTCTTCATAATGAACTAAGTACATAATTAGTTACTTGAGTTTAACAAAATATATTAACCCAAAAGGTTAATTAACACATTAGACAGAATTCTCAATTATAGGAAAAGGAAAAATAAAATGGTTGGGATACTAAACAAATAACATAATAAATTTACCTACTTAAGTCCATAATGTAACAAATGTAATGATGGGATTTATTTCCCTTCATCATAACTTAGATATGGTTCTCTTTAGTTATATTTGTTCTTGAGCAATAACAAATTTTGAAAATCGTTCAAACCTCACATATCCCACTACCTAATTCGATTTTTAGCAGTGAAAATATTGTGTAGATGCATGATTGGGAACAAACCATCAAATAAAAGAATGAAGAATAAATACAAGTATATTACGCCGACCCAAAATATATCCCTGAAAGTTTACATCCTCGAGGGATCTCAAGAACACGATAATGGCACCCTCACAATTTGATTGTATTTCGCTTCTTCACTTATGAGTCAACATACACAATAATCTCTACCTTAAAGAATATATCATTCCTTTGAAAATTTATACAAAAATTTTCACATTAGCGAATATCTTACTTCTCCTTACTCAACGTTTAACTCTCTTTACCAACTTCTTCATTGAACCCCCATGAGAGCATACCCTCATGAATATTCGAGTAATTATATTTTAACGATGTCAGCAAAAGCTCAATTATTAACTAAACTATTAGTACAACTTCTCCCAACTTATTCCACCATTCAATGGAACAAGTTGCCTAGCTCTCCTTCATTATGAGAACTTTCGACGAAAAAGGACACTTATACTAGAGCCTACCAACAACCACCCTCTTCAACACCTTGCCCAATAAAATTATGTAGGTTTCTTGACAAGTTTGACCTGTTAATATTTATTTTGCCTCATTATTTAACCCGACATTCATAATTCAATAGAACTATCAAAATCT
The DNA here is from genome assembly GCF_001865875.1 of Lupinus angustifolius. Classification (NCBI taxonomy): domain Eukaryota; kingdom Viridiplantae; phylum Streptophyta; class Magnoliopsida; order Fabales; family Fabaceae; genus Lupinus; species Lupinus angustifolius. Next base: position 2,098,962 of record NC_032020.1, on the reverse strand, counting down.
ATATATCCTAAGGATTATACTATTATAGTACTCACCATACACCTTACATTAATATTAACCAATTCATGTGTCAACCTTGCATCTATTCCAATTCATGTGCCACATCCTACATATATGTTGCCCATGTTACTCAATGCGTCCATGATAATGTCCGTGTGACCCTAGCACATGTTTTAGCCAGTGCCCGTGTTACATGCACTGAACATGTGTTGTAGACCTTGCATATAATATTGCGGACTTTTTTTTTTGAACGGCAATTGTTAGTATGTTAGTTGTTAATATGTTAGTATTTTATTGTAGTGAGACTCCACCCTCAACCTCCTACACCCTACCATCAAACCACCCTTATTTGGATGTCATGTATGTTTTCACCATTATATTGTGTCTACTACTGTTTTATGATCATTTCACCTCCTTTCCTTCCATCTTATTGACCACCCTTTACATACAAAGTGATTTTTTTGATACTCTTCTCCAACATTCTTTTTCTTTTGACTATGAGATAGAAGTACACTCGTGATCTATTTTAGTTTGACTGAGTCTTTCCCGTAGATATGAGTTGTCATCTAGTTTTTAGTTTTTGTAGTTAATAAGCAAGTTGCACAACAAATTTATTGATTTATCTTCATCAACAACCTCCACATCAAGATTGTGTAAATTATTTGATTGAATATATTATGCGTTTTCAAATTAGAATCTCCTGCATCCTCAAATTATAAAGTATCTACTTCAAATATAATTTTTACAACTTTTGTAAAATATAAAATCATAATTTTTTTTGTTGATTTGAAAATATTTACATATGCAAAAGTATAAATTTTATCGTTCCTGCACTGTATGAATAGCATTACTACTCCGTGAATAAACTTAAACAACTCACATTGCAGAGATAACAATCAAACAAGTCTCAGAAAACAAAGCTTATTTACAAATGTAATGGGGTGACTACTGATGTGATTGCATATAATATTGTGTCCATAAACCAATTCTCACAGTTAAGACAATGGTCTTGTTATGACTTTAAAAAATGTTGCATAAGGAATAAAGAGTAAAAATTGTATATTGGAAACTATTACACATTTTGTCAACAAATATCCAATGATAATTCCTTATTCAATATTATTAGAACATTCATTAAAACAGGAGCTAACAAAGCAACTAAAGTTTCTTTAATCCCCTTTACGGTTTATTTGAGAGTTGAATTTTGGAGGGGAATGAAAAAAATGAAAATCTTGGAAGTAATCTCGCAAGTATATTTCACGGCTCTCGAGCATTCCCTTTCATTTTATTCCCCTCCAAAATCCAACTATCAAACTAACCTTTAAATTTGAAATGATAAATAGTGCATCTATGGGGAAACTTTATATATTTATTTAGTTTCATCATAATCCATTATTTTTTTCTTCTTTTTATTATCTCTCTACAAAACCTAAATAAATAAATAAAATAGTAAATACTCATTTCAGTCCTCATATTTTTTTATTTTACTAATTTGGTCCATCAAAAATAGAAAAATAAAAAATGATCACAAAAATTTCAAATGTGATCAAAGTAGTCCTTTTTAGAATAAAATTAGTTTCTATTAGATATTATAAAATATACTAAAAAGAACTAACTTAACAATTATTTTAAAAAATTTAGGGTCATTTTGAGTTTTTAAATTTTTATGAAATCTTATCGAAAAACATAAGAATTGAAATGAGTAATTATTCTAAAATAAAAAAGATAGAAGGATGAATGATTGGCATTCGAAAAATTTACGTGGATAGTATAGTCAAACTACACTATCACACGTTTGATATATGTTTCAAAATATTTACGGAAGTAGTATAGTTTTTAGGGAACTGGTGGATGAGATCCACGAGTTTTTAGGAAGTCGTGGACTAACAATGTGACTTCCTTCTGATCTCGTGCATCAGAGGCACGAAACTCTAACACGTTCTCTCTCCTTCATGAAAGTTGTGTTTCACATGCACGACTTCCACTCTTTTAGAAGTTGTGAACCTTAAACACAATTTCCATTGTATATTTATAATAAAAATATTCTCTAGCCTAATGGTTCTTGGTTTATATGGTAAAACAAATGTCCATGTTTCAACACCCATCCATAATAATGAATATAATGCAATCTAACCACATTATATTAGAGTCCTTGTACAAATAATATAAGTGACAGTTATAAAAAACAAAAATAAGCAATGGGTGAATGTTAAACTATAAACCTCTAAGTTACCATGTAAACCAAGAACTACTAGGCTAAAAAGTACTTTTGTTATTAATATACAATGAAAATCATCTTTAAGGTCCATCCCTTCTAAAATGTTGGAAAGAGAATGTGTAAGAGTCTCGTACCTCTGATGCACGAGATCACGGGGAAGTTGTATTGCTGGTCCACGACTTCTCCAAGAGTTCCTAAAAACTACACTACTTTCGTAATTCCCGAGGAATATTTGTGATATTTATGAGAGAGAGAGAGCAGGCGGCAGAGGTGGGGGAACGGAGAAAGAAAAGGACGTGTGCATGGGAGTGATTAGCTTTCCTCATTCACATGTTGTTTTCAAAGTTAAGAGGTTTTACAGCTTCTCCTCGATTTTCTACAATTCCATTTCATCATTACTACAATCTTTGTTCTTTGTATTTATAACTCCTTGGTTTGAATTGAAACCGTATCAAATGCGGCCTAGTACTGCAATCAAGATAATATGCAAGAGCCTTCTTGTTTTCTAACTTTTCACTCTTTGACGTGAGGTGATACTTTGTCTTAAATAAATCTATTTTATGTTACATAAAGTAGTCAATGCATGGTTATTTGTTTAAAAAATTAAAGTTTATGTCTAGCCTTTTTCTATGTCCTCGCCTATAAGGCAGATTAAAAATCTATTATACTAGAACATCTTTTAACATGCAAACATTAATATTATTGTATAATATAATTAAATGACGGATTTGTTAGCACCAATATGCATTTTAAATGGTTCAAAAGTAAATAGTTTTTTCAAAAAGTTTAGCTTCAACTATTTATCAAAAATGTTTGACCTATATGTCATATAGTAGGCCATAATAGGCTACCTAGCTTTATTTTAATACACCTCATTTCTACTCATATTTTAAATTGCATTTTACAATTCAATTATTATAACAATACTGTGGTTTTTTGAAGTATCTGTAACAGTTTCACAATCACAATTAGGGTCAATGTAAACACAACCACAAGTTAAAATATTGTTTATACAATATAATTAATTTTCCTTTTCTCTGTTACAATACCTGATCATCTTTTTTGAAATGAGTACTGTGCATTTCTTTGGATTTTGTCATGGATAACGACATTAGTACGTTGGAGCACCAATTGCCTTAAAAAAATTATGTTTGTCAACATCATAATAAAATTGTACGTTAAAGAGAGACACTTACTTTCATAAATAAAAAAAGAAACATAATTTTTTTTTCTTTATACATAGAACATAGAAGAAAAGATGTTATCTATTTTGATTTACAATTTTATTACAAAAAAATATTATCGCAAATTTATATACTACGATAACTAATAAATAGTGATCTCGTAGGACATCACAAATTTAGTATGCTAAAACAGCAAGTGCAGAGATGTGTCATGAAGTAAATAGTAAGTTTGTATCCTACGAGAACTGAAATGTCTCTTGAATGTAGTAATTAATTATTTTTGAACATTTTTTGGAAGTCAAACTTAATTTGAGAGCAAAGGAAAACAGAAAATTATATTAAGTTTAAAATTAAAGACGTTGTGTAAAGATTGCCTCCTTGATGTTCATGAATCCTAATTACCATTTTCTTCCTTCCAAAAACCTCTATTGCTCGAGAGGGGTATGTAGTAAAAATCTTTAATATAGACTTTAATGTATGGTGTGAGACTTTATATACTTAAAAGACACGTAATACACATTAAAGATGATGAACATTATCATCATATATTGTCAAGATCTTTCATGTCAAATCATCAAGAGTAGATATAAAACTTAGAGTGGAAGCGTACCTTAATATATTCATAGAGAATATGATGAATGAACTTTATATTATATTATCTTTCATCATGTATCCATCAACTCCATGTCCTATGACATTGTATGTAAATGCATATTCATAGTAGAATATGTAGGTTTTTTGGCCTTCCAATTGTAGACCATATTTAGTCTTAGTTTCTTCTCTAATGAGATGAAGAGAATAACTTATGTTGTAGTTCATATTGTTTTGTGGTGTCTACAATTGGGGACCATAACCCTTATTTATAAGACAATCATTCCTTTTCATTAAGGGTGATGTCTTGTCAATTTTCTTATTTCTTATTTTTTTCCCATCATAAAAATAGAAATAAGACTTTAGGTATCTACCCAATAATTTTCATGACAATTATGTTTATAGCCACATATCTTACTTGAAGTAGATCACTTTAATTTGACTACTTAAAATAAGGACTCTAAACACATCTAAACATTACATGTGTGACCTAAAATTTCTTACAATCTCCCACTAATCACATATGTAATTTTACAAATTATGTTAGACTTTAAGTGATCAAAAATACGTTATTATAAACTTGAGACATATCTTTATCTCGTCCATTAATTATATCAATATATAGAACCAAAGCGGCTTTTGTTATATCAATGATAACTAAACCAATCAAAGATCACTAATATTAACACAATTAAATGACATTAGATAAATCATGAAATGTGTAGCATCAAAATCACATGAATGTGATCTATACATGTCGATTTTCAGCTGGTCCTCTTTTACTTTAGTGAGATCCTATAAATAAACTTCAAAGTGAAATTGAACCATAAACCTTATTCTACAGAAAAATATATCCATATCCATAAATATGTCTATAAAAAGAGAACATCCAAATACAAACTCCGACTAAGCCAAAATATCATCAAATGATACAATACTCATTTGAGTAATGTACTTCTTAAAGACCTTAGATGATAAACATATAGTGAGTAGATCTACAACTTGAAGTTTGTGTCAATATGCTCTATAGATATTTGACCATTCTGAATTGTTTCCTTAAATGGGATATATCATTGCTTACCTTTTGTCACAATATAACTTTAGTGGTCTTTCAATATATCCAAATCAGTAGTCAAGTGACAATTGTATAGCCATATTCCATAATTAGATACCTTATAATAAGTTATGAAAATCACTACCATAATGGATGAACCTATAAGTATTTGCTTAACACTTTTCAAAATAGTTTATCATCCACTTAATAGGTAAATATAATCTTACATGTATTTTCAACTTTATTGACATCTTAACAAGACTAAATAAGAATACCTAATGATCTCTAACTGAATCACTTTATGTATGTGAGAACATAATTCCTTTGTTCTTTGTAAGTATTTTATAACCTAATTGGCTGCCTTCCAAAGATTTCACTGAATTACTTAAATATCTGCATTCTAAAAAAGTATACAATATCTTGATGTACACAACTTTATATATACATTAGACTTACTTAGCCAACGCAGAAGGAATCTACATATATCTTTAACTTTAAAATTTCTTCCTAAAACATTGCACTCATGAATGTTCCTGACATTGCATACCTAATGAACCTAAGACTCTTACTATTAGAACATTGTCATTCCTCATAGTTGATAAATGCCAAAATATCTAATTTTCATACACTTTTCATGGCACTAATTCTATGCAAATCATGCAAAACCAACTTAATTCAACACATTTTAGATAAACTGTCATATTTTTATTTTATATTTTTGTCCACCTCTTTTCCAAATCTTTGTGTGAAGTTTCTAGGAAAAATGAAGAGAAGAAAAAGAATCAAGAAAATATAATCAAGCAAGGAGGTGTCCACATAAGCCACTTTTGATGACACATGAAGCTGCTCACTAAGCAGCCTGACGTGGACATTTAGCACCGCCCAGCTTACTTGGCACCAACTTGGCTCGATTAAGCAAAAGCTTTACACAGTTAGACTCAAGCTTGGCACAAGCCAACCTACTGAAGCAGACAGCTCAGCATGCACCTTGGGACCGCCCAGCTGAAACCACACACCTAGCCAGAGCAGGACAAGCTGCTCAAGCAGACAGCTCAGCGTGGCCACCTAAGCAGCCAGGCGGGCTAGACCCAACAAGGGGTCAACTTGACTTAGCCACCAAACAACTTTGACATCATGCATGACCTCACTTAACAAGGCCCCTAAGCACTTTTTAGAGTAGCCCACAATAGCCTGGTCAAGTAGCTCACAACTAGCTTTGGTGAGTCAACACCAAGCAGCTGACTAAGCTGCTTGGTCATGGACCAGACCCATGTTGAAGGATTTGGTGCACCTGGCGTGGGCAAGCAGGTGGCGGTGACCTGATTGCCTATAAATAGGCCCCATTCCATCCATTGAAACATACTTCATACAACACTTCAATACACATTTTCACATTTATTCTTCATTCTTCTTCTCTCTAGAAATTCTGGTCGCAGTCCTAAGTTTGTTCTAGGTAATTTCTTGTAATTTTTACTTAGAATTTAAGAGGAGAAAGGAGATGACAAATATGATAAAAAACATAATTTTGTAATCCTATTTGGATCCAAAAGCATGTCATCCTTGGATAGATGACATACTGCTATACTTTGATTTGGATTATGGTGTAATTTTATTTATTCTCTTCATTTGTATCACCTTTTGAATTCAATACATTCAAGTTATTACTTTTTGTTAAGTTTTGATTCTTTATGAAGTTCTTAATGCGGTTTTAGCTTGATCACCTAAAACTTGATTTAAAGATCCAAAAATGCTTCTTCTTAAAGTGTTGACAAGTGAACTAAAAAGTATAACCTAAACCTTAGTTCACTTGCCACATCAATCATCTATTTTAAGTAACTTATGTTCAAGGCTAAATGATGTTAATGAAGCCTGAAGTAAGGTGTGACAACCTACTCCGTTGAGTGGCACTTAACTATTATTTAGTGCATTACATAATGTTTGAAAATCATCTTATCATACTAGGACACTAGATGAATGATTTAGAAATGATTTGTGGAATTAACCGAAAGTATAACACATAACTTGTTAATGTTTTTCAAAACCATTTGTGTCTAGAAATAACTCCATATTTCAAACCAATTTTCTCCTCAAGAATTTGTGAATATTAGTTTGTTTCCTTGCTAATTTTTATGCAACATAACACAAAAATCATCAAAAAGTGTTTAATCATTATTTTTGATATAATATGTCTATATGATTTTCTTTTATTAATGCAATTCTCTTTGCTTCAACATAACCCTATACTATACTACAATTGAATCTTGAAAGAGATGCAAATGTAAAATAGTAAAGTGTTAATTTATAAATTTTATTTGTTGACAACGAAAGAAACCCTTGAATCAAAATGCAATTTAATTCATAAATTGTATCTTTGTGAAAAGGAAAATTACACAGTCATAATGAGTGATCTAACTACTAACTTTTATTTTCAGTCATTTACATTTCCGCAACTAACATTTATTTTCTGTCATTTAAATTCTGCAACTAACCATGTATTGCTTTATTTATTTATTCTTTACCAAACTTCCATACGGAAGTAATTCAGTTAATAAAGGAAAATGAAAATAAATATCATTCATTATCACTTGTGTTAATTTTTATAATTCATACCAGTAAACCGACGTTGAAATTTATTCCAACAAAGCCGAGATTGTATGAAGTTGTTAATAATTCAATAAAGCTAAGTTTTTGATCAAATGGAATATTCTTGAAATCATTATACTGACATTGAAATTTATTCCAACAAAGCCGAGATGGCGATAAAAAAATAAACCAATAACTAAATAAATAAATCAGAAATTTGCCTCAACAAAAACCATCAAAGAAAAAACTTTCAACAATAGTTCCTTTTATCTTTAATGAAATTTTTTAAAAATTAATGAGGTGTTCCTTTCTAAAATATAAGATCTAGATCCATGCATTTGAAAATAAACACAGTGTTCTCTCATTAATTCTTAAAGTTAGTGCAATTTAGGAAGACTATAGAATATATAGACATTATAAAAGCAGAGAAATCAATAGAACAAAGAACAAAACAAATTACAATTATTCTTGCAATTAAACTCACAATCAACTTTAACTCTTAAACTTAAATATTGATGAGGCATATCACGAGTTACCTAACACAACATTAATATTCAGTTTTTGGACAAAAATATTAACTTGAAATGGTACAATCAATATGGTAATCCAATATTGATAATCAGTCGTGTCAAAATATAAGTTTTCTTTGAACAGACTTACTATTCACATGGAAAACCATATTATTATCACATATTTATTACCACAAGGATGTTTATAATTTCGGTCAAATAGTAATCTTCCTTTGGGTCGATTACTATTCGCATAAAACGCAAACATACAATTGGCTTGATATTCCATATCAATTACCAATTAATGGTAGTATTGTTGTAATAGTCAAACTGATAATAATGAATGTCAAATAATAAATCATTCTTTGGACTGATTTATCCTTGTCATATGCAACTTTATAATTACCACATTTATCATCACATGCATGTGTGTATATAATCCGGCCAAATAATAATTTTTCTTTAGGCTGATTAATATTCGCATAGATACAAATACACACTAACATTCAACATTTATTATGAACAATCTACACAAGAGATGTCACTTTGATGAATTCTTTTTTAATATTTTCAGTTAAAAATGTCAAGCAATCATGTATCCACAAGATATATTCAACTTATTTGAATTATTTAATTCCAAAAATATATTTTATATAATTCTTTACTAGAAATATATTTTCTGGATAACTGTAATGCCAGCCAATTGGTAAGACTTTTCCCAGCCACCCAACATCCTCAGGTTCCAATGGCACTATTGTGCATATTGGACAATTTTCGAATTTTCATAAATAAAAAATAAGAACACCGTAACACAAGGTTTCGGACAAGAGACATATTTGGCAAGCATGCAAACCAATTCATCCAACCATGAATCATTGTCTTGTTTTGACAACAAAAGATTATAACCCATAACAGTAGACATTTTAAAATGAGCATTCCAAAAACGGCGCAAACAATGATCAATTGTGGCTAACTGGTAATTAAAAGTATTTAAACGTTTTCAAATATTAAATTCCAAAAATGCATCGAGTAGGTGAACGCTGAAACTGTATTCAGAAACACACACCCAACCATTGCAACCAATGACAAACTCTTACAAAGTTTGGCCAACTAAAAAGGTTTTTTTTAAACCTTGCAAACAACTAAATTCCAAAATAGAAGCTAATGGGTGTAGATTATAACCCAAGACTTCGAGTTCTGAGAAAGAAAGGCCAAACAGTACAACTAATTATGAATTGTTGCTATACTTCTGCCAATTAAAATGTATTTCAACCAAAGTGACCAAATTTTATATCATATACACAACGTGATTCATGATGAATTTACATTACATAAACATGCAACACAACTTCACAAATTTATTTGCTATTCATGGTTTTAATTAGTAATTGATACTAGTTGGTTTACTTCATGAATTTAGAACCATAAAAATTTGAATAACGATATTTCTAAAAATTAGAAACCAAAGTTTAATCTTAACATGATGTTTTATGACACAATGAATTTCCATAAAGATAATTCAACCATACTCTCAAAAGTATTATATGATAACTTTATTTTCCTATGACATTGAAAGTGACTCTGATACCACTTGTAATAAAAATCTTTAATATAAACTTTAATGTATGGTGGGAGACTTTATATACTTAAAAGATACATAGCACATACTAAAGATGATGAACATTATCATCATATATTGTCAAGATCTTTCATGTCAAATCATCAAGAATAGATATAAAACTTAAAACGGAAGCATACCTTAATATATTTCTTAGAGAATATGGTGAATGAACTTTATACTATCATTCATCATGTATCCATCAACTCCATGTCCTATGTCATTGTATGCAAATGCAAGTTCATAGTAGAACATGTAGGTTCTTTGACCTTCCAATTGTAGACCACCTTTAGCGTTAGTTTCTCCTCTAATGGGACGAAGAGAATAACGTATGTTGTTGTTCATATTATTTTGTGTTGTCTACAATTGGGGACCATAACCCTTATTTATAAAACAAACATTCTCTTTTATTAAGGATGATGTCTTGTCAATTTTCTTATTTCTTATTTTTGTCTATCATAAAAAAAGAAATAAGAATTCAGGTATTAGACAATAATTTTCATCACAATTATGTTTATAGTCATATACTTTACTTGAAGTAGATCACTTTAATTTGACTACTTAAAATAATGACTCTAAAAACATCTAAACATTACATGACCCAAATTTTTCACAGGATACACTTTTATTACAACTTACTCCACACTAGGGGTGGTAATTGGATGAGTTTGGATGGGGTTGGATGGATTTGGATATCAATCCTAATGGATGGATAGAAAACTATCCATCAACCCATATAAATCCGTTACATTACATTTTAAAATTATCCAATCCATCCATATCCAATGGATTTCAATCCATCCATATCCAATGGATTTCAATCAATCCATTCTATCCATGTATCCATTTTAATGGATTTGATGGATGGATATCCAACCCACTTTTTTTAATTTGAACAAAACATTTTTAATAAAGCCATTTGAAAAAGAAAAATTCTTTTAAAATTATTATTTAATAAAGCATTTTTAAATATCAATTTAAAAAAAATAATTTTCTTAACAAACACTTTTAAAAAGTGCTTTTTTGATAAGCACTTTTAGAAAGGTGAATTTATGAAGTTTTTTTATAAGCACTCTTATTGACAAGAATTTCTGATGCAACATAATTGGTAGGAGTGTAAAAGTTTGGTTCGATTTTTGACGCAATTTAGTGACCGAACCGAACACAAAGATATGGTTTGGTTCTACTCGATTAACCGCAAATTTTATTTAAGATCCGAACCGAACCGTCCATTTATGCTTCGGTTCCGCGGTTTTTCAACTTATTTAAAGAAAATCCTTTATGAAATAGTTGAACAAAATTTTCAAAGTATAGAATCAACTAAATGAATACTAAATGCATCAATAATAAAGTATTTAATACTCTTTCTAGTAAAACAATAATAATTCAACATCTCAACGCACTACAAACTTGAAATTTTAGTTCACAAAATCTTCGACAATATCAAACAAAATTTAAGAATGGCAAATTTGGTACCAATTCTTTAGTCCAACAGTCTATCTTCTCAATGGATAATAGAGATAATAGATATTTAGGTTTGTTTACTAATTTATTTTTTCTATTTGCCTCTTACTTATAGCCTATATGTATTAATAATCCTAAATGCTTAATTATATTTTATCTCCTAACTTTATAGCTTAACCATCTAAATATAAAATAAAATTATTTTTTAATATGCGGTTCGGTTCTAATGGATCCAAAATTTACAAAATCGTGAACCGAACCGAATTTAAATGGTTCCAAATGAAAAAAGTGAATCAAACCGCAGAACCGAACCGAACCACATTTTATGGTTCGGTTCGGTTCGGTTTCATCAGTTTCACGGTTTAAACCGGAACTGCTTACACCCTTAATAATTGGGACTTCCACAAGTTGTATCCAACAATCCATCATCCTGAAATTTTCATTTTGTTATTATATTATCATATTAGTCATTAACCAAAATGATATATTTATATTTTGCATAAAGGTGTTGGGGTAAAGCACTAAGGCTGAAATCGTTTATACTTTTTAATAAGCACTTTTTAAAATCACAATTTCAATTTTCAACTTTTATAATGTGTGTGATGTGGGATTGTTCTTAAAAAGGTGAGAGAAAATTTTTATATTAATACTGAATTAATTGGAAAAAAATTTGTTTTTAATTTAATTTTTATGGATGGATTGGGCATCCATCCAAATGGATATACCCATGGATATCCATTGGATATAATAGATGGATTTGAATGAATTTAATTTGAATGGATTTGGATGAATTTTAGATTATGGATAATTTTGCCACCCTACTCCACACATAGTTATCATAGTGAGAGATCTATAATTATTGATTCCATGGATTTATTTCTCCCATGGGTAGCGACTCAATAGAATCTATGATAAAAAGTTTATGAGGTCATGAGTTCGAATTATAAGAAGTTCTTCTTTTGAGAAATAAAATATTGCATGTATTTTTAAATTTAATGGGTGATACACTCAATAAACTTATAACATAAGAGAATCACATGTCATGACTAAGGTCTTACAAAAAGATTAGATAAAATTTCATTTTCCTGCAAGTTTGGGGCAAGATTAGATAAAATATTGCACGTATAGGTACATGCTTGGGACAAATGATCAAGTTTGGGGCAGGTCGTGGTTGCCTTCCGAAAAATCTGAAAATCATGCACTTGAGACATGGATGTGCCTCCAGTAACCTAAGTAATTAAATTGGTTAGGGGTCAATAACCTACTAGCCTCATTAAATCTAAATTAATGAGTAAAAAATTTAAACACAAGTTAAATTAATCATTTTTAGTATGTTTACAACATCTAGTAGTGACTAATTTGACCATAAAAATAATTAATATGATCAAAATTTGAATTTTTTGCCGCCCATTTTGGATTTTCGAATTTGAGGGACCAAACTGGTAAAGTCGAAAAATATGAGGGATTGAAATGAGTATTCACTCTAAATTAATTAAGCAATTAATTCCTTGCAATTTTTAAGAAAATATTATGAGCATTTTAAGTCAAAATAATATAAAAAAACAATCAAATTAAGTTTTTAATATGTGACCATACCTTAAACTGTAAAAGAAAATAAATGAAGGGAGTACAGCCGTAATATTGCAATTTTTAAATTGCACTGTGATCATGAATGTCTGTGTATAGAATTGCTTCTGGTAGATAATACATGTTATCCAGAACAAAATATCTCTACTGTTTAATTCTTAACTAATATCTTTGAAATACTTATGTGAACGAATATAATACGTTTATAGAGTTTTACTTCTCAGAGTTCGCGTAGTATACAGACCAACCTCTTATTTACAAGCCAACATCTATTATTCCATTGTATGTTCCACTTCAATTATCAATTCTCTTATTTTTATTTGTCATAAAAATATCAAGTTCTTATATATTTAATTAAAGTTTTATTTTTATTAATGAATAAAAAAATATGATACATAAAGTCATAAAGTGAAACATAGTAAGGGACAACAAATATTTTCCCCTAGTTAAGCCATGTTTATCGTGTAATTTAGTCAACCATATGTGGTGTATGAAGATTTGGCGTTTTATCACTATTTGTGCCTTTCATTACTTTTTCACCCTAAAAGAAAGCAATATGGTCCACACCAACAATTATTTCAATTTTCTTATGCTTTGCTTGGGAGTAGGGTTTTGGAGAGGAAGGGAAGACAAGTGATGACTTTGGAAAGTCTTCCCCTTTTTTAAGAATTGAATGAAGGAAATGAGAAGATTTTGGAGGGTTTCTGAAATAAAATGTCAAAATAACTAAATATTTTTAGTAATATTATATAATTATATATTATTGTCTTTTTCTCATTGTTGATTACATTTTTAAAGGAAAAACAAAAAATATATACTTACAATATCATTTGTTTACCATCCATCTTCTAAATTTTATACTCCCGACCAAGAGGGAAAATTTCCTTCATTTGCCCTTCCCTTCCTAACCTTTTGATCTCTCTCCTTCCATTTCCCTCGTAATTCCCAAACAAAGCCTTAGATTTTCTTTTTTTTTTTAGATTTGTCTCTTCATTAATGGAGATGATTAATATTCAAAATAAAAAAGTGTAACATTTATGTATTGTATGTGTAGTTATGCATAGTCAATATATCATCTATCATTCATTTGTCTTACTTTTTTTAAGAGTTAATAATAATTGAATTTCAATAGTAAACGATACAGTAACAGTGTATAAAACTCATACACTATCCGTAGAATAGCATTAAGGTGGTACATAAATGCAATGTAATAAATTGAATTAAAATGAATTTTAGTGAATTGAAAGAATGAGACATTATCTTGGGCTCACGTTCATCTATCCAATTGTCCAAGGTATGTCATTACAGGACGACGTGTTTACCATTCAGATGCATCAAGTTGATTTGAGTATCCTTTTGCAAAGGATCGTGCTATGAGTGCCCCACTTTCGGACACAAATAAAGGAACCAATCAACTCATATGTTTTAACTTATATTTTTTTTTTACCATCTCCATTTTCGTAAATGAATTGCATTAATTGAAAGAGGACAGAGCAAAGGTAAGAGGAGAGTAGAAGTACGTGATCTTATTCATATAAACAATAAGTTATTATATGATTTGAATTTATGATCTTATAATTATTAAGCAACAAATTTACAGTTGCATCACACTCACTCTCTAAATAGTTATATTAAACTCACCCTCTAAATAAATTGCATTAAATAAAATGGAAAAAGTATATATTAAGGAAAAAATCACGATAAGGCCAAGAGAATCACATTTCTCTGAAAAACAAATAACAATGCAAACTCTTGCATATGAGCACCGAAAAGGATAGCATGGGACTGCTGATCGGCTAATAAAAAACACAATTAAGGCCCTTCATAGAAAATCAAAGCCTATCACATGTAAGCAAACGACCAAAAATAATACTCTTCAACACAACATTATTGCATGACATTGATTCAAGGCCACACATTAGAGGAACAAATATTTGTTGTCACATATCATATTTGTTACCATATATCATATTTCAAATGTTATCCCGAATCAATAAAAATATATCATATCGATTAAAAATTTTAAATATCTATTATTATTGTTGTTTATGTTTCTTTATCATAGGTTTATGACAATAAATGAGATATGATTTGAAACAACAAATCTTTCTTCAGCCTATCAAACTTACAACAGAAAAATCTAGAATCTTCTTTATTCCTCACAATAATATCACAACCTCCATGAAAAATAGGAAGCAAATAATAGAAAGAATGTAATATCTATATATTGAAAGTGTAGGAGATCTTTTATATCATTATATCATCCACACCATCAATATTGTTATATAGAATTTAGATAATAATATTTATATAGTTTTGATGAAGACAATGATTTAAATAGAAGCTTGAAGATATGGACATCACAACATGCTAAAGACTCGAGGTCAACATCGCAGACTTAGGATTATTTTAATATTCTAGAAGTCCTAAGATGATTGCCTAGTTTTGAGTCTAGGATAGGTAAAACCTTCAGTGGAAGTCTCACAAGAGGTTAAAATGAATCCATATAGATTGAGGTATAACATCCAAACATATATGATAAGTAGAATCATGCATAAATATTAAGCATACATGGTTTTTGTGCATAAAACTATTATCTATTTCAAAATCATGTGTTGTATTTTCATTCATCATATAGAGAGTTTATTATGCATTAATGAAAAACACTTTCATATGTATTAATCAATTATAATGTCTTGTGGAAATCCATTAATCGATTAAAGGAGTTACAATGACTAATTTTCTAGGATTTTTGGCTAATTAATTGATTAAAAAGATTGATAATCGATTAAGCCTTAACAGGAAAATAGTTTTGCATAAATAAGTTAGTCGATTAAGTTAGTAGATAATCGATTAATTTCAAGTAAAATCAGTTTCATATAAGAGCTGTAGTTTCAATCCATATGTATAACACTCACTAGGAAAAAGAAAACCAAGATTCTAAGTAAAGAAATTTCATATCATCTAGCTTATTCTTTGAGTAAAAGATATTGTGAGATCTTGCATTATTTTCTTGAGAGAAAAGAATGAAATAGATAAAAAAAAATTCTAAGAAGAGCTTTAGTTTTCATACATTGAAAAACCATTGCATTATATCACATTTAGTTTTAGGCTTCTTGTGATAGTTATGTATAAGTTTTTAGAGCTAAATTCAGAGTTTATATCCGCACATTAAGTGTGCATCGATAACTCGACAAACATTTTAAAAAACAAGGATTGGTTCTCATGGTATGTTAGTGTCACCGTAAAAAGAGAGTTTGTGTCTTCATGAGGGTAGAAAGTCTTGGATAGAGCGAAACATCAGTTGGGCCAAAATTGCGAAAGGTAAGGGTATCTGAGTAGGCGATTTGTGAGGAAAACTGAGAGAGTAGGCTCATCGGATTGAAGAAGGAAGTTCTTGCTAGGTGTATTGGAAGTGTGATTGTACAAAACGATTATTCTCCAATAGTGAAGAAAAATCTCTCGAGATTAGAAGGGGAAGCCTGGATGTAGTTTGCAAGTAGACCCGCAAACGAACCATGATAAAATAAAATTCTTGATCGTTCTTATTTCCCTATCTCTTTTACATTTTAGTCTTTATTGATTTCTTAATTGTTTGATTTTTGTGATTTGTGCTTACTGTTACATTTTAGTCGGACTAGTGATCTGTTACACCTATTCACTCTCTCTAGTGTGATTTACCTTGCTGTTATCCAACAAGTGGTATCAGAGCTAGTACGAAAGTACTAGCTTGACCGCTTTATTCAATTATCCTAGGGATATTCACTATGAGTTCTACTAACCCTTTCGGCGGGGATGATGCATCCATCAACCGCCCTCTGATATTCAATGGTGAGGGATACAGCTAGTGGAAAGTGCGTTTGAGAATCTTTATTGAGGCAATCGACACAGATATTTGGGAATCCGTTGTCAATGGTCATTTTACTCCACTACATTTGGTGAATGGTGAGCCTAAAGATAAACCTAAAAGCTTATGGACTGATAAAGAGAAATGAAAAGTCTAGCACAACCTTAAGGCTAAGAATATCATAAATTCTGCTTTATCATATGACGAGTTCTTTAGAGTTTCATAGTGCCTTAGCGCGACAGATATGTGGGACACTTTGCAAGTAACCCACGACGGCACGAGCAAAGTTAAGTGTGCGAGACTAAATGTATTAACACACGAATATGAGTTATTTCGAATGTTTCAAAATGAATTGAGAAGTGATATGAAGAAAAGATTCACTCATATAATTAATCATTTGGTTGCTTTAGATAAGAGTTTTGCTACATGTGAACTAACGAACAAAGTATTATGTTGTCTTGACAAGAACTGGCAGCCCAAGGTCACGACAATTATGGAATCGAAAAATCTTGATTCAATGCATCTAGCAACTCTTTTCGGCAAACTTCAGGAGCATGAAATGGAGTTAGGACGCTTAACCATGCATGAGGAAATAGATAGAAATAAAAATGGAATCTCTCTCAAAGCCACAACGTCACAAGAACAAGAAGAAAGAGATGACAAAGATTTCGATTCTGGACGGCGAAATCTTGACACTACTAGTTCGTAAATTTGGTAAATTTCTCAAAAGTAAAGGAAGTTTCAAACGATTTCAGAAGAAAGAGGCGAAAGACTCAACTAGAAAGGGCAAGGTTCCCAAAGACCGCCTAACTTGCCATGAGTGTGGCAAACCAAGACACATGCACTATCAATGCCGGATCTACCTCAAGAAAGTTGAGAACGATAAGAGCAATTCGTGAGAATTCATGTCCATGAAAGCATATATAGTTTGGGACGTTCTCGAGGACGAGTCGACATTATTTCCCTCCTAAGAGGAGGAGGCTGCAATGCTATGTCTCATGGTAAATACTTAGGAAGCTTGCAGCTCCAGTGATCAGGACGACACTAATGAGGTACAATATGCTGATACTTCTTCATGTTCTAAAGAGTCTCCTACATATTATGAACTTTATAATGCCTTTGTCGAATTGCATGAGGAATTAAAGAAATTGGCTAAAATCAACATAGATAGGAAAATAGTCATCTTATTGAATGAAAAGAAAATTGTTAAAATGCAAGAAGAACTAAATGAACTAGAACTTGAAATGAGACTCTAGACCTTATGTACTGATGTGCCTCTTGTACATGCTCTACTAAATTAATTGAGATATCTATATGTAAACAATGTGATACTATAAGTTCTGAAAATTCTATTTTGAAAGAAAAATTAGATAAGTTCACATATAGTAGTCAAAATCTAAACAATTTACTTGTGGCTTCTAGAAATGTCGGTAACCATGCAGGTCTAAGTTAAAAACCTTCAAATAAAATAAAACCATAAAGAAAACATATAGCTCACATGCATAATAAGTATAATCATAACATGCCTACTTACTTTTTATGGTACATAGGGTCATACATCGATATCTTGCTATGTTAAAAAATATGGTGTGCCAAGAGGTAGATATGTATGGATGCGAAAGGGACTAGGTCCCTTGGTTACTAATAAGAAGGGACCCAATATAAACTGGGTACCTAAATGAGCCAAGTAATTTGTTTTGTAGGTATCCCTTCGAACACAAGGATAACATTGATATTTGGACAATGGCTGTTCGAGGCATATGACAGGTGATCAATCAAGGTTTCTTGATCTGTCACTCAAGGATATAGGCTATGTCACATTCAGAGATAACAATAGAGGAAGGTTACTCAATGTCGGAAGGATTGACAATGCTTCACAAACCATTATCGAGAATGTGTTATATATAGAAGGGATTGATCATAACCTTCTGAATATACGTAAGCTATGCGATAAAGGTAATAAGGTATCATTCTATTCAAATTTTTGTATAACACATGATGGCATAGACGATAAGGTTAAATTCGTAGGTCAATAAATAAACAATATCTCCATGGTTGATTTGGAAGATGTCACAACTATATTTTCTAAATGTTTTATTTCAAAAGAGAGTGACATTTGGCTTTGGCACATGCGAGTAGCACATGTTCACCTAAAGCATCTAGAAAAACTATCATCACATGCTTTAGTTTTAGGACAACCAAAACTAAATTTTAAAACAAAAGACACTTGCAACACTTGCCAAAAGTGTAAGCAAGTGAAAAGCTCATTTTCATCTAAAAATGTGCTATCCACAACAAGACCTTTGGAACTACTCCATATGGACTTGTTTGGACCATCACAAATTATGAGTTTTGGTGGTAGCTACTACACGTTGGTAATAGTTGATGATTTTTCTAGATATATGTGGACGTTGTTTCTTACTATAAAAAAATGACACTTTTAAATTTTTTTAAAAATCTAGCCAAACAACTTCAAAACCAATTCGATTATAAGATAGTATATATTCAGAGTGACCATAGTGGGGAGTTCGAAAACCACCTATTTGACAAAATGGAGTTGTTGAGGGGAAGAATCGAGTCTTAGAGGAGTTGGCTAGGACTATGCTAAACGAGAGCATGGTTCCTAAGTATTTTTTGGCCGACGAAGTGCATACCACTTGCTATGAGATTAACCTAATACTTCTAAGGCCGACCTTCTGAAAACACCTTATGAAATATTAAAAGGCCGAAAACCTAATATCTGACATCTACACACTTTTGGATGTAAATGTTATATATTGAATAATGGCAAAATATTTTTGGGAAAAGTTGATTCAAAAGCATATGAGGGAATACTTTTAGGGTATTTTGTTCATATTAAAGCTTATGGAGTTTTTAACAAATATACAATGTATTTAGAAGAGTCTGTTCATGTACATTTTGATGAATATTCTCCATAAGAGAAGAGGAAGGTCTTGTGTGATGACATTTCAGGTGCTTTGAAGAATGCATACACAAAAGACATGGAGATCGATAAAGAGGTTCATGATGATCAGGAATGGAGTCCAGATCATCACGGCATGCCAAAGGTGTAGAAGACAATGAAAGGTCATCCTGCTATCTTTACAATGACGAAAAGGATAAAGCTATTGAGGTAACTAAGTATCAATGAATAATTAGTTCATTGTTATATCTAACGTCTAGTCCTCCCGGTATTATGTTTAGTGTGTGTATGCATGCAAGATATTAAGTATCACCTAAGAAATCACATTTTAGTGTTGTAAACCATAGCATGAAGTATCTAAAAGGAACATTATCTATGAGATTATGATATCCTAGGGATGCCTCATTATCTTTGATAGGGTAATCTAATTCTGATTTCGCCATATGTAAGTTGGATCGGAAAAGTACTAGTGGTACTTGCCACCTTTTGGGTAGCTCCATAGTGTCTTAGGACAGATAAAAGCAAGCTTGTGTTGCTTTATCAACCGCCAAATCGGAATACATTGCCGCCGATTTGTGTTGCGCTCAAATATTATGGATAATGCAACAACTTTTAGATTTTGGTCTAAAGCTTGAGAAAATATCAATAAAGTATGATAAGACAAGTGCCACTAACCTATCTAAGAATCCCATTTTGAATTCTAGGACTAAGCATATTAAAATTAGCCATTACTTTTTGAGAGATCATGTACAAAAAGATGATTGCATTCTTGAGTTTGTTGAAACTTCAAAGCAATTAGGCGATATATTCACCAAGCCCCTTCCACGAGATACATTCTTTGTGTTATGCAGAGAACTCGACATACTCATGAGCATTTTATTACACACTATTTATAACCTTAATCTAGCATGATTGATGATTCTTGGTACCTAATTGATTTTGTTTCACATGGTTTAGTATTTTAGACTTTATTGGACTAATATTCCTAAAATGAGTTAATTTGAGATTATTTGGCCTGATTAAATCTATTATCATTTTCATATCATATTGGGCACCAATGACATTTTGGGCATTATGGAAGTGGAAGATATGTGTTGAAGTGAAGATTGTATTTTTATTTAGGAGTTTTTATTTGTAAATTCGGTTTTAGTTTTGGGCCTATGTTTTAAGCCCATTTTCGTTTTATGTGTTTTGGAGGGATTAAATTCAGATTCCCCACTCCAAACACACACACTTTTACATTCTATCATTTTGAAACATAAGGTATTTTCGTTTTCCCTCTTTTGACTCTGCTAGGGGTTCACTTCTTCTTCATTTTCATTTTCGGTTTGTTCTTCCATTGCCATGGAAGCCTAAATTTCTAGACTAAATTCCTATGGTAATGTACCACAACTCTTGAGGTTTTGTTATTAATGTATTTTCGGTTTCTTTACTATTGATTTCTCTATCCTATTTCTGAATGTGGTCTGCTTAATCCCACTGTTTAGGAACTGGTTTATGAGTTTATCTTCGTTTAGTTGATTTACTCTCTAATGCATGAACGTTTAGTTTGTGTGAATTTGTTAATGTTCCATGCTTATGCTGATTTCGCTTAGTCAAAGGCTTAGGTTGTGAAACTGTGCAAATTAGGAGGATAATGGTTGGAATCTGAAATTAATCTTTTAAAACCGAGGATTGAGTTGTGAACAAACGAACCAAAGGGATTTAGCTGTTTTATTACATTGCTTAACTATTATTTCTGAATTAGTTTTATGTTCATACCATCCAACAACAAAACCCCTCGTGTGTTTGAGTATAAGGTGTTTGAAGCTTTGCTTGAAAGATAATCCTTGGGAAATGACCTTGGAGTCACTTCCTAGTTGTGCAGTTTTTAATTGTTATATTATTTGCATCGACTACAGCCTCGATCACTGAAATTTGGCGCCGCTGCCGGGGACTATCAACTCTTGTCAAAGGTTCTTAGTATAGTTTAGTCTGTGTCTTAGAATAAACATTATGTTTGGGTTTCAAAAGTTGTCTGTCTGTTCACTGTATGCTATCTTATTTAGCCATTTGTGTGTTGGTTGATTTTGGTGTATTTTAGTTAATATAATTTTGGTTGGAATTTTTGCATAAAACTTTGTTTCCGTACTTCTTTCATCATATATTGAATACTGGATGCATCCTAGTCAGTCACCTTGCTGCTGGTTGTGAGAGACAAACAAGTAGTGATTAGTTTTGTTGTTGATTTTCTATTTTGGGCATAACTTTTGAACTGTTAATCAGAATTGGATATATTACAAGTTTACTATTTCTTTTTACTATTTCTTTCTTATTTTGCAAGTTTTATTTTCCAATTGTTTTGATTTTGTTGTATTTAGTTAAATTAGTTAGGCTTTGATTTTTGTCTTGAAACTTTTTGTGGATGTTTATTATGATATTAAGATTTTATTGATGCAAAGATTTGGTTGATCACTGAAATTTAAAATGTATTTCCCTTACTTCCTTACCTGGTTGTTACTGTTGCATTTAGTGCATGATTAGGGAAATCCTTACTCTTTGCATCCAATAAATCCTGAAATTGATAGAACATTTCATAGGTAAGTTAGACAAGTTAGGAATTTAACTTTAGATATTGAGTATTTTTATCATAGTGTTAATTTTGCTGATAGTTATACTGATTCTGTTGTTTCTGTGCATTCTGTTGCTTACTCTGATTCTGAGCATTCTGGAAATATAGCTCAACCACCTCAAATCCCACATGAGAGGACATTAAGGGAGTTGGCCGCACCTGATTTCACATATGAAAGCTTGTGTATCTAGTATCCCAATGAGGATGTGCCATATTTGCTCAAAACTAGACTAATACATTTGTTGCCAAAGTTTCATGGACTTGTAGGTGAATGTCCTCATAAGCATCTTAAGGAGTTCCACATTGTATGTTCCACCATGAAACCTCGTGATTTCCAAGAGGATCACGTCTGTCTGAAGGCCTTCCCGCATTCACGTGAGGGGCCTACAAAAGATTCAATGTATTACTTAGCCCCTGGTTCCATTACTAGCTAGGATGAATTGAAGAGAATCTTCCTGGAGAAATTCTTTCCTGCCTCCAAAACCACTACAATCAGAAAAGATATTTATGGAATCAGACAACTACATGCAGAAGGTTTATATGAATATTGAGAGATATTCAAGAGTTTATGTGCATGTTGCCCCCATCATCAGATCTCTACACAACTCTTCCTCCAATATTTCTAGGAGGGTCTGAACAACACCGAGATGAATATTACTGATGCTGCTAGTGGTGGTGCACTTGGAGATATGACCCTATTAGAGGCTACTGATTTGATTGAGAATACGTCTTCCAATTCTCAACATCTTAGTGCAAGGAGTGGTGATGCTATAATGGTCAGAGGTGTCCATGATGTTGGGATAGATTCAATGAGGCAAGATAAACTTGAGAAAAAAATTAACTCCCTTGCCACATTAGTCACTCAACTTGCCATGAATCAACATAAACCTTCTCTTGCAGCACGAGTTTGTGGCATTTGCATCGCAACTGACCATTATGCTGATGTTTGCCTTTCTCTTTTGGAGCCCAAAACTGGTGACCATCCTGAGGCCTATGCTGCAAATATTTATAAAAATAGACCTCAACAACAACAACAACAACATTATGATCCTTCATCAAGCAGATACAACCCTGGTTGGAGGAATCATTCGAATCTTAGATGGTATCATCCTTAAAAACCTCATCCGGACCACCATTTCAGAACAATAATGCTGCACAAAATAGACCATATGTGCCTCCTCCAATCCAACAAAAGAGGTAACAACAAGTGAATAATAATCATGCTCCTGCACCTAGTGAACCTTCATTGGAATAATTGGTGAGACAAATGACATTTCAGAATATGCAATTCCAGCAAGAGACTAGAGCTTCCATTCAGAGACAAGAGTCCTCCATTCAGAATTTGACCACCTAGATAGGACAGATGGCTACTTCGTTGAACACATTGCACTCTCTGAATTCTGATAAGATGCCTTCCTAGACTGTGGTCAACCCGAAAAATGTTAGTGCCATCACTCTAAGGTCAGACAAACATATTGAAGTTGATCTAGCTGCATCTAAACTGAAGCAACCAGTTTTGCAAGAGACTAAGAGTACTAGTAAAGAAATTCATGCTAGTCAACCTTCAATAAGTTTTGCACAACCATCTTCCACTCCTCTTCCAAATATTCCAAGAGCCATTCCAAGTAAGAAGATGGAAGAGGTAGACAAGGAGATCTTGTACACATTTAGAAAGGTAGAGTTGAACATACATTTACTTGATGCAATCAAGCAAATTCCAAGATTTGCCAAATTTCTAAAGGAGTTGTTCACTCACAAGAGGAGGCTCAAAGATAATGAGAGGATCAGCTTGGGAAGAAATGTTTTCGCACTAATAGGTAAACCTATTCCTCACATTCCTGAAAAGTGTAAGGACCCAGGTACATTTATTGTACCTTGCATAATAAGTAATAGCAAATTTGAGAATGGTATGCTAGATCTAGGGTCTTCGATTAATGTTATGCCTATATATGTTTTCATGTCTCTTTCACTTTGACCTATGCAACCCACTAGGGTAGTGATTCAATTAGCAAATAGGAGTACTGCCTATCCTATAGGTTTGATATAAGATGTCTTGATTTGGGTTGGTGAACTTATTTTTCTTGCTGATTTTTATATTCTCGATATGGAAGAGAGATCATCCCGTAACACAATTCCTATTATTTTGGGGAGGTCATTTTTTAGAACAGCCCGTACCAAGATAAATGTCTATGCTAGAACATTATCTATGGTTTTTGGTGATATTGTGGTCCGGTTTAATATTTTTGATGCTATAAAGCATCCTTCCAAGGATCAGTCTGTGTTTCATATTGATTTACTTGATGTGTTAACTAATGAGCATATCTATGATTTTCTTAAAGATTTTGATTCTCTGTCATTAATAGACTCGTACACTTTTCATATATGCACTGATTCTGAAATGTGTAATTCTTGTATTGATGTTTTTATGCAAATTTTTGTTGATCCAAATGTTGTAGAATCGAATTGCACTAGCCCAATTGCTGCAAACATCATACATCAATCTAATTTACTTGCTCAGGTGCAAGCTGCAGAATCTATATCTTCTACTTTGGTTTCATTAGTTTTGCAGCCTGTATTGGAGATTAAACCTTTGCCTGAAAACGTCAAGTATGCTTACTTAGAGGATGATGAGAAGCTTCATGTTATTGTTTCCACCTTCCTTGATGCTGATCAAGAGGAGAATCTGTTGCAAGTGCTGAAGAAGTACACTAAGGCAATTGGTTGGACCTTAGCTAATATTCCTAGTATTAGCCCATCTATGTGCATGCATAGGATACTCTAGGAAGATGGAGCTAAACTAGTGAGGCAAGCACAAAGGAGACTCAATCTCGTCATCCTTGAGGTTGTGAAGAAAGAGGTCACAAAGCTTCTACAAGCTAGGATAATATATCCTATTTCTGATAGTCATTGGGTGAGCCCAATTTAGGTGGTTCCAAAGAAGACATGAATTACAATGGTGAGAAATGAGAGAGATGAGCTGATTCCTACGAGAATGTAGAACAGTTGGAGAGTCTATATTGACTATAGGAGGCTCAACCAAGCAACAAGAAATGACCTCTTTCTTTTGCCATTTATTGATCAGATGCTTGAGCACTTAACATGTAAATCTCATTACTATTTTCTTGATGGTTTTTCTGGGTACTTCCAGATTTATGTTGCTCTTGAGGATCAGGAGAAGACCATATTCACCTACCCCTTTGGCACTTTTTGAGGATGCCTTTTGGTTTATGCAACGCCCCTGATACATTCTAGCGGTGTATGGTGAGCATTTTCAATGATTTTTTAGAGAGTTGCATAGAGGTGTTTATGGATGATTTCACTGTTTATGGATCTTCATTTTATGCATATTTGGATAGTCTGGATAGAGTTCTGCATAATTGCATTGAAACTAACCTTGTTCTAAATTACAAAAAACGTCATTTCATGGTAGAGCAAGGCATAGCTTTGGAGCATGTGATCTCAAATGGGGGAATCGGGGTAGAACCTACCAAGATAGATGTTATTTCACAATTGCCTTACCTCTCTTGCGGCGAGAGGTTCGTTCTTTTCTTGGTCATGCAGGTTTCTATCGCAGGTTCATTAAAGATTTTAGAAAGAATGCTCTTCCCCTATCTAACCTGTTATAAAAGGAGGTGGTGTATGATTTTGATGAGAAATGTAGGGAGACATTTGACTGCCTCAAGAGAGCCTTGACCACCACTCCCATTATCTAGGCTCCTGATTGGACAGTCCCTTTTGAGCTGATGTGTGATGCTTCTAAGTATGCATTGGGGGTTGTCCTTGCTCTGAACTTTAGATGTTGCACAAGTAAATTACACCACAACTGAAAAGGAGCTTTTAGCTATTATATTTGCTTTGGATAAGTTTAGGTCTTATTTGCTTGGTTCTAGAATTGTTGTTTTCACTGACCTTGCAGTTTTGAAGTTCTTTTTGAAGAAAGCTGGTTCCAAACGAATGTTGATTAGATGG
This sequence comes from Lupinus angustifolius, assembly GCF_001865875.1. NCBI lineage: Eukaryota > Viridiplantae > Streptophyta > Magnoliopsida > Fabales > Fabaceae > Lupinus > Lupinus angustifolius. Next base: position 2,072,804 of record NC_032020.1, on the reverse strand, counting down.
ATGCTCTTGCTCCAAGAGTTTGATTTGGAGATCCGTGATAGGAATGAAACACAGAATTTGGTGGCTGACAACTTGAGCAGGATTGAGGGAGTTGTTGATAGGATGCCTATCATATATGATTTTCCTGATGAACAACTTTTGAATATTTCTATTTCTTTCCCCACCCCCTTGGTTTGCTAACATTGTTAATTATTGAGTTGCATTTGTTTTTCCTCCACTTGCATCTAGAGCTCAAAATGACAAACTTAAGAGTGATGCTAAATATTATGTTTGGGATGATCCCTATTTATTGAGATTGTGTACTGACCAGGTTATTAGAAGATGTTTTCCAGATCATGAGATTTAGTCAATCCTTTAGTTTTGCCATTCTTCTACAGTGGGTGGCCATCTTGGTACCTAAAGGACAACACAAAATGTGCTTGACTCTGAATTTTATTGGCCCACCATATTCAAAGATGCATGAAGGACTTGTAGCACTTGTGAGCAGTGTTAGAGAGCAGGTGGTACTCTTTCTTGGGGACAAGAGATGCCTCAACAACCTTTGTTGTTTAGTGAGGTGTTTGTTGTCTAGGGTATTAATATCATGGGTCCCTTTCTTGTTTCTTTTAGCGTTACTATATTCTTCTTCTTGTTGATTATGTTTCTAAATGGGTGGAAGCTAAGGCCAACAGAACTAATGATTCTCAGGTTGTTATGGATTTTGTTAGGCCTCACATTTTTTGCAGGTTTAGTATACCCAGAGCCATTGTGAATGACCAAGGCACCCACTTATGCAATAGATCCATGCAAGCTATGCTCAATAAATATGAGGTTGTTCATAGACTTTCCACACCTTATCACCCCAATGTAACGGGCAAGCTGAGATTTCAAACAGAGAGATTAAGAGGATTTTGAAGAAAATGGTGGAGCCAAATAGAAAGGAATGGAGCAACAGACGTGAGGATGCTCTTTTGGTACATAAGATTGCTTACAAGGCACCCATAGGGATGTCCCCTTATCGGGTTGTCTTTGATAAAGCATGTCATCTTCTTGTAGAGATAGAGCATCATGCATACTGGGCTGTAAAAACTTGTAACTTGGCTCTTGATCAAGCTGGTGAAGAAAGAAAGCTCCAATAGAATGAACTTGATGAGATCCGCTTAGAAGCCTATGAGAACTCTAAGTTCTACAAAGAGAAGACCGAAAGATTCCATGATAACTTGATTTCTAGAAAGGAATATTTTGTTGGCCAAAAAGTGTTGTTGTATAACTCTAGGCTTGGACTCATAAGTGGTAAGCTTCGTTCTAGGTGGATTGGTTGTTTTGTTGTTACTAATGTGTTTCCTTATGGTACTGTAGAAATCAAAATTGAATTCACAGATAAGAGCTTCAAGGTTAATGGGCATCACCTTAAGCCTTTCTTCACAAATCCTTCCTTAATAGATGAAACTGTGGAGGAGGACTCATTAGTTGAACCCACCTTCCTCCCTCCATGAATCAGGGAGTTTTTCTTTCTCTCCTTGTCTACTTTTTATTGCACTTGTCCAATTCCACTGATTAATATGTATGTCCAGATATTCTAATTATGCTACATTGGGACAATGTGTAGTTTAAGTGTGGGGGGAGACTTTTGCTTATGTTTAGGCTTTTTCTCTCATACTCGTGGGTCAGCGCATTTAATCTAGCGCGCTTGACTTCGATAGTGCCTTCGTGAGTCACTTGTAAAGTGTCCCACATTTCTTTTGCATTTTGGCACTACGAGACCCTAAAGAACTCATTGTATGATAGGGCCGATGTGATGATATTTTTGGCGTGTAGGTTATGTTGGACCCTCTTGCACTCATCATTGGTCCATAGACTTTTAGGCTTGTCTTTAGGTTCATCGTCCACTAGATGCTGTGGAACGAAAGGGCCGTTGACTACGGATTCCCAAATATCCGAGTCAATGGCTTCTATAAAGATTTGCATGCGGACTTTCCAGTAGGCATACCCTTCACCACTGAATATAGGTGGTCGGTTAATGGATGAACCATCACCACCAAACGGGTTTGTAGAACCCATTATATTTCCCTTAGGATCACGAATACGCGGTTGAGCTAGCACTTCGTACTAGCGCTGATACCACTTGTTAAGTATCAGTGGCTAAAATACACGTAGAAGTGGAGGGGTTGAATAGGTGTAGCGGTCAGAGTATCTGCTTTTCAAAAACAACAAATAATGCTTAAATAACCCCAGATTAATCGATTAACAACACAGAATAATTGATTAACGCAATCAACTTAATCGATTAAAATAGCTCAGATTACACAAACAGATTCAGTTTCTTGCACGAAAATCAACCGAGATTGAAGAAAATATACAGAGCTAACATATAGATCAGAGTTACAACAGTATAGTATAGAAACAAAATATTACAATTAAAAGAACTATACGAAGTAATCGATTAAAGCAATAAAAAGAGAGAGGGAAATAAAAAACCTGCAACAAGATTTTTATCCTGGTTCGTTTGCGTGTCCACTTGCAAACTACATCCAGGCCTCCCGGCTGATCTGGGAGATTTTTCTTCACTATAATTGAAATAATGTTTTACAAGCAATTCTTCCAATTACAACACTTAGATATTCACTTGAAACATAAAGAAACTTATTCCTTGGTTTGACTCCCTTCCTACCGCCCAAGAAAACCTTTCTGGCGGTGTAGCCCCAGCCAAGAACCTATTCTTTCTATCAAGATATCTAAGCTAATGAAGATACAACACAATCTCGTTGGTGGTAAGACACCTTGAGATTCCCAAAGTTACAACACTTTTTACAACAAAAACATAGAGTAATCTAAAGCAATTACAATGCTCAAATTAAACAATTAAGACCTTACTCTACAACTCTAACACAAGTCTCATATAACATGATAATGCATTAGTTAAAAACAGATTTTACAGAATATGAAATCTTTCCAAAAACATCAAGAAATGCATGAACATATGAGATGAAATGATGAAAAATTAAACATGAAGTACCTCTCGATCCTAAAGCATAGAATTCTCTCTTTTCTAATCTCACAAATGCAATGACA